>NC_092209.1:13463714-13486102 GCF_043381705.1 Parasteatoda tepidariorum
TAGATAGATAGATAGATAAAATCGATTAGATAGATAGATAGATAGATAAAATCGATTAGATAGATAGATAGATAGATAGATAAAATCGATTAGATAGATAGATAGATAGATAGATAAAAACTGTTAGATAGATAGATAGATAGATAGATAGATAAACCCTTTCCAAGCATATAAACAAAATACGCCACTGCCTGACTTCTCACGTTTCACAGTGAAAATTATAAATAATAATAATAAGTGATATATAATTCAATCAATCAATAAAAATTGTTTGACATCTTTCGTTAAATGAAATTTCTGACAGCGTGAGGTTTGACAAACATGCGGATCGTACTAAATTTAGCAATGCAAATTTCTACGCTGTACGTTTATTTGGTGGAACTACAGAAGAACAAATATAGAGAAAATGTGCAGGAACTGAACAGTCCAACTAGGAAAATGCAGTTTAAACCTATCGTCTCTTAAAAGGAAAAACGCACAGATTATTTCACCGTATTAATATGCGAATTGCGATGATGAGGTGCATTTAAAAGCAACGAAGCTTATTCTAAATTCAAATTTGAGGTTTAAATGAAAAGTTTCCTATACCCATTAATCAAAGTGGGTCACTTAATTTTAATTTACTAGGATACTATATGCACTTTAAAATTCATCACGCATTTGTTATACCTATTTGTAAAATGAGGATAGAAATTAACAGGTAAAGGAAAATATTTCGTTATCAGACTGAAACTAGTATCAAAAAAGAAATTCGCGTGATTACCAGCAAATTATAATAAATAATTAATATAATTTACATCCTCGTGCAAATTTAGGCTATTTTTCAAAGGTTCCGTCGTCACAGAAAGTGATGCTATTTTGCGAATAATATGCTATTTTTAAAACTGCTGTGAGTTTGCAACTGTTTCTCATTACTGTTAGATCCAGTTTAGCCTATCTAAGGCCAGCGCTGTCTACGCTTCTTTTGAAAGTGACGCAAAACGTTACTAAGGAGAAAAGCCTCAGTTTTGTGAAAATGAAAAGTGTTTGGGGTCTAAATTTTTAATATTAAAAAACTTACTCTAATGCTGTATTACAAGAGCTTATGAAATTTTGAAAAAACTGAGAATGAGGCAGCTTCATCTAGATAGAATAATGTCTCCAAACTGGAAATTTTAAAAAAGTTTTAAAAACTTTTAAAATATTTAAGTTACCTGTCTGTTCTAAAGCTCAGATAATTCTTCCCGGAAAGATGCTATATATAACTTAGAATCATCGCATTGCTTCTAGTGTAAGGCATTTAAACTGTGGCTCTTTTATTTTCCTTGACGACAGAACTTCGAAAAACAGCGTTAATGGAAAATGTTCAAATTGATAGTCTGAAATAAGATTTCGAATCGTTATTATTTGGTTTTTATAAAAGCTGAAATTTTCACATAATTCGGAATTTCTATTTACAGCAACTGTTTGTCCTTCCATATTAAAGATTGCATTCAATATGCCAATTCAATATCTACATTAGATTCGATTCTCAAATCTAATGAGTATACGCAATAAAATGCACGTTAAATCTATTGAGGCAGCAAGTAAGTATTTCCTTCAACATGCATGTTGTCGAAGTAAAAAGAATGACATATCATCTTAGGTGTCAATTTCGTCACCTGAACTGAATCAAAATTATGTTGCTCTCCTTTCAAGGTTTTCAAGAAATTAGATCTCAGAAAATGACTCTATACCGGAAATAAAAGTGGCTAGTTATGCATAAGATACACAAAAAAATATTATGTGAGATACACACTGTCTTACTAGATTTATTCTGTGACAGAATGCATGGTACAATCTTTCAAAGGGCAGCTATATTCTAATGATAATATGTGTTGCATAGTTAAAGATAACAATACAAATTTTCTCTTGCATTATTATTGGATTTTGCTTAATTCTTGTGTTGTGATTTAAAATCTAAAACTAGTTTTACTCCCAAAGCCTGAGAGTTTTTTTAAATGACTTTTTTACGCTATTTTTTGTCATAATATACATGTTTAAAAATGTTATATATATTTGGGAGTCGCTAACCACGCCGGGGTGACCCACCGGTGGGTCACGCTAGATTGTCTCATCGGGCGGCGCACCAGAGTAAAAACTGGTAACAAATAAATTTCATTTTTTAGTTTTTTTCCGGGAATAATAAAAATCTATAACTGCCAATTGTTTTTAACGGATGCAATTTTTATATTGAATTGCTTCTTCGCCGTGATAAATTTTCTTACGGGGAATTGTTATTGTTGAGAATAGATTAACTGCTCCCGAATATTATCTAATATTGAAATAGTTCTTCTACCAGTATTTTCTCTTTTCCATCCCGCTTTCAGGCGCAACACCCGGCGTGAACGTGTTAAACGTTGCGACAAACTCTTAGGGGAACTGGGGCACATCATCAGGATTAAAATTGCATAGGAATCCATGTTCGAAACTGTCGTCTTAAGGTGTGCCTACCTATTATAATCGAAAAACACGAAAAAACAGCTCATAATAAGAATTGTCCCTTGTGGCGTATGGTGGCATTTCCGCACAGGGGTCCGTATGCAATTTAAATCCTAATGATGTGCCCTCAGTTTGAAGAAGTTTCTCTCCGAGAAGTTTGCGCAACCCGTATTACATATAATGTTATTAAATTTGCACACTTCAGCAAAAAATAGACTAAAAATGTTGCTAAAGAAACTCCTGCTTGGAAAGAGAAATTGATTGCAGATTTGAAAGAAGCTATACGGAAGTATTCAAAATTGGTTAAATTATCTCATGCGCAACGGGGGGGGGGGAATTGTTCCTTAGCGTAATTGTTAAAATAAGAATTTGATAATGATTTAATTAATGATAGTTTATTTAATTTTTTTTTCGTTATTACTGATAAACACAAATCATTTCACATTTTTATTTACGACAAAGCTCGTATACGGAACAATTTACAATGTATACTAATCTCATTCTAATAAATTTGCAAAGCTCAGGAAAATCTAGCCGCATAAAGCTCCCCAACTACAAAATTTCCATAGTTTCACAAAATATTTTTCCTAATAGTAGTAAAGTTTACCGATTTGAAAAAGATTTGTCCTCTATTACATTCAAATATTTTAAACAGACTTATAAAAGTTCAGATAGAAAATTCTTATGTACAAATATTATATTAATTTTACATATAGACATTCTTCTATACATTCACTTGGTTTAAAAAGTTTTAGTTTTATTCACTGCAATTCGAAAATATATTTTGCTAAAAAATCAAATATTGGAGAGTATGTTGCTAACAAACAAGCTTACAAGCTAATACTGTTTTTGCAAAATATTTTATAATGTAATTGACCAAAGCATGGAGAATTTTTAAAAAAATTTGCCAACATTTTAACCCTTTGCAATCCGATGTTCCCTACTGGGGCACCATCAACAGTCATCAATTTAAAATTAATAAATGTTATACCTTAATAATTAGTAAAAAAATTACTTCAAGAATTTTTAAATTGTATAATAATACTATATTGTATATTTTAAATGCTATAGTGCTGATATTATATCAAACAGTGCTTATAAGTACTCGAAGTGCAAAGGGTTAAAAGACAAACCACGAGAAAGCTAGAACAAAGCGGCGTTTTATATGTACCTTAGAATCATTATCATGTAATGACGTGGAAAGTAACTTGAAATCAAATTTTCGAAACAATCATTTAATAAAACATGCCACTATTTGAAATTTTTTGAAAAAAGTGTAGAAAGTTGGCTACCTTCTGTAAAAAATACTCAAGAAAAATAGCCTCATTTACTAAACCATTCCGAATTAACGTTATGTAAATCTAAGATTTTGTAGTGCTTTAAAAAAACATTCATGAAAAAGTAGTTAGGCGTTTTTGATTGAAATAAATTTATATAGAGTAGTGTTAGATGTAAGTTGTTTCGAATATAATCGAGCCACGAGGGCTGCAAACTACTACTTTTTCTCCAGAGTATTCTATAGAGTAATTGGCAATTAAAATCAATAGCTTTTAGACTTTCTGCCAAAATTTATCGCACCACAAGAGAACTGAATAATTTCGATTAAAAATTTGCTAAAAGTAGCAACCTTAAAAGAAATTTCAAAACATAGATAATGCATTAAAACAATTACTTAACTATCATTACTGGAAGAAACTTTTCCATAACATGCACAAATATTTATTTATTCTCATATATTTAGATTTTAAATATTCTATAGAGCTCAATAAATTAAAATCCTAAAAAAAATTTTAAAAAAACAGGTGCCGCGACAGATGCCTAAATGAGTGGTATCGCCTGCCAAACGGTGTGCAAAGCATGGAAGTAGCGAGTTCGATTCCCGATGTGTATTGTGCTATCAGTCCTTCGATTTGACAAAGGTTTAAAAACTTAAATTGAGCACACAAGACTGTAAATGTATAGCCTGTAATTGTACCCAGGTTCCCAGTTGTACAGCACTACTATGTCAAAGTAGTAATTGTGCTATCTGACGTCCTGCATCTTACTAGGGTTTAAAAGTCATATGTTTCAAAGTGCATTCAAGGCTGTATATACATGTGCAAGGCTACTAGCTTTCGACGCTTTTTGAAAAAATCTTTTCTAGTGGTAGTTAAGTTTTTGTCTCAAAAAATTCTTTAATTTAAGGTTGTTTTCTACGCCACTGCATGTAAAAGATTCAAAAGTTTGTATAATACGCTACTTTCTCTCAGCTTTCTCGTGGTAAAGCTTCCAAAAATTAGTTTTAGTTTTTAATTGCCTCATTAAAAATTTTGCAAAACATTCACTCAGAATATTTTGCAAAAAGCGCACTGGATGACTGTTTTGATGTGTGTAACAATAAAAAAAAAAGAATTAATTACATCATATTAATATTTTTCATTATTACAGGCAAACATTGCATTATGTTAAAAATAAAAGACTGCAGCTGGTATATTCATCACTTGCCATAGTCTGAAATGTTTCCATTCGTAAAACACCCAACAATCACTCCTGTTTGCTGTAACAAAGTAAAAATAACACATAATGAGGTTGCGTCACTGAGGCTCATAATGTTTCCACCTGTTTATTCAAACTTAACAGGACGCTTCGCTGATTTCCCGTTATCGTGATGGTCACCCATCGACCAATGACGCTAACGCTTCAACTATTATCTATCATCCAAGCCCTTTCGTGCAACTCTACATCATTCCATGTCCATGCCCCCATTTTTTTCTTTTTGTCCCGTGTTACTTTTTCAAATCAAGATGAAAGAAATGATTTCCCTGATGAACAATCAGAAGCAATGAAATGCCTGTTCAATTCATCATGTCGAAGAATCACCCCCATCAAAAAACAGCTCTGCGTGTCGAGCAGGTTACTATCCGGCGTCCGGAAAGTCCTTGTTCACAGGACCTTAATGGTGCATAATGGCTAGAAGGAAATAATCAGTAGGCACTATTGAGCGATAGGCTCTTGTTGACAAATTCTTAACTGGTCCAATGGCTGCCATTTACAATGTAACGTTTGGCATGACGTACGCCTTATAGAAGAGTTCTATTGGTCGAGGTGGTGAGCGCGTGTTCGATATTAAAGGGAATCAACATAAGCCAATAATAGTGGGAAACACGAAATGGCATTTTTGTGTAATTGAAAGACTTTTTTCTGAGTCGTTGGTCCGTGAAGCAGATTGCAATTTTGACTGATTACAAAGTCATCTATTGTCATCAAACGATCTCCATTTTCTATATTTTGTGAAAAAAATTTGGCGTTACGTGCTGATCTATTGACTGCTCGCTGTAATAGATGGATGTTTTATAATAAATATTTCACATTAAAGATAAAATGAAGTAAATAGTTTTTTTGCAATAAGGCATTTGTTTTTGAAAGAAGGTTATTATTTTGGATTTAATGACTCGAATATTGGGAAAATCTGTTTTTCCCCCGGCCTCATGAATTGATGTGCGTGTAGAATTTTCAGCTAATCCTAATTGTTCACAACAATTTTCTCAACATATTTTTCTCAGGACAATAATTAAGTTCCAAGCAATTTGACTTTGAAGATTGAACATTTTAAATGACTTCGTTATTATGTAAACTCAGGGAAGAAATATTGTTGCTTTAGACGATAATTGAATTTTACACGCAAGGCCCAAAATATTTTAAATTTTAGTGAACAACAAATTTTTCAGATGAAAAGTTTCTGAAAAAAAATTCACGATAAGAACTAGACCATACTTATTGACATTTATATATTAAAGATAATTATTAATTCAATTAATATCAATCTTTAAGTTATGACTGTTGATTCTTTTGATTCTTTGGGCATCAGGAATCAAAAGAGTCAAGTTTAAAAAGGAGTGCTGAAACTAGAGAAAAAACTTGCAAAACTCAATAAGTGAAACTGCAAGCGTTATTAATATTTTTAATGTCATTTTTTTCCCTTTTTGAAACTTGTTGTGAATTTCTTTAATTATAGCGTGATTATGGTAGGGATTTTATTTAGCTGAAAAATGCTCAATCTGATGCATTTTTTAGACAATCTGAGGCCACAGTACATTTCAGAAACTGCTTGATATCTTTCAGCTGTGCATGTTAGATTCAAAATTAGGTTTTCATATCAATAATGACTAGTTCATGGCCATCAACATTTTGAAGGACAACGTCTATATTTGGTTCATGAAGCCTACTCAGAGATCGAAGCGCAAGCAGAGATCAAAATACAGAAGCGGAATCAGCATGATGAATGCGCAGCTGCTATATTTGGTTTATGAACCTAACACTGCTTTTCAGGTAAAGATGTGAAGTTATGTCGTTTTTAGTGCTTACATTTATAAGCATTGCGCGAATGATAAAAGCGTTATAGCGTTAGCACGTGTGATAGCGTAAAAGTGTATGATAGCGTTAGAAATACTGTATAGTAATAGTGCCACCTTCGCAGATTGCGATAATACTTAATAAACCAGTTGGCATGTGAACATTTAAAACGGATATAAAGTGGAGCTAAAAAGGATGTACCATGAACAGAACAATGCAAAGTAGCATGATTTTCAGTTACAGAAAATGATCCCGCCACTTCTTTATTCATTTTAGTCTAAGTGCTGCACAACTATTACGAGTCATAACACCTCAATCACCTCTAATCACTTCATCAACATCAGTAATATAGATTCATGGAGGATCACAGCAATTGCTTTCCCAAGTTTTCAGCAGAGTTGACATTAATGTACGCTCTTCATTCACATTATGGCATCACATCTCTCTCTATATATGGCTCCCGCTTTCACTTTAAATGCTCACACGCGAATTTCTTACTCAGTTATACGTAATCGGACCTGTAAGTAAGACGGAAAAGAGAAGGGGAAAAAAACTGTTAGTAAAATCATTTCTATTGTTGTTGGTTTCGGGAGGAGTAAAACTTGCTCTGTTTTTAATTATAAGCTATTTATTATTATTTACTGTACCGGAGGTAAGAAAGAGTCCTACATATATGTGGGGATACAATAGCAGCGAAACCACCACAAACCGCAGAACTGTTATAGCACTCAGAAGGATCAAACTCTTCTCAAATTTGTTAATTTTTATAATTAAATTTGTTGTTTTCACAATGTGTGCTCTTAATTCTGGCTCAATATAACAAAGGCCAACTTTTACATATATATATGTTATATCTTGTTATCATGGATATTTCATTTTCCCCAAAAACTAATAAAATTAAATTATTTTGTACCACTCTTTTTATTATTCCATTTTGTTCTGGTTTTATACAAACTTTTAACCGTATGAATCAGCTCCAGCTCGCTCACTGCCTGAATTTATTAAGAGAAAATGTGGCACTGCTGCATTTCCGATGTTAAGTTGAGTACAATCTTTCTACTTTTTCCTCAAATGATAAATAAAACAAATTTATAGAAGGTGTACTGATTGTAACAATTTTTTAAAAACATTTTTCACTTTTATTTGAATTTGCATTAGATGTATATTTATTAGAAATATTTAACTGAAAACTCTTTTTGCCACTCGTTATTATTGCTAAGTCGTCCTTTTATCCGCATTATCCTAAAACTGCAAATTTCAATGCAAAATATGGTCTCTTAAAATACCACGTTAGTGAACCGGATTTTTATTATACCTTATATCACTTAGACTAAGTTGATGAGAGCTTTTGTATATTGTTGGAACAAATTTTTGTTTTTTTTCCTCAGAAATTCCAGTACAGATATTTTCTGAAAATTTTTTTTTAATTTTTTTAAGTGCTTACCAAGAACCGGGATAGCCTGGCTGGCAGGGGGCTGAACTCTCGTTCGTGAGAAAGGGAGTTCGAATCTAACCAACCGTAAATGGTGACTGACGCACGTTAAATTTGTCGGGTCACAAAGTCCTTCACGTTCCCATAACAAATTATATCTCTTGGGCTACCGAATGGGAGATTAATCATTTTCTGGTTCAAGTCAAAATTACGATCTGTGGATGATTGTATGAAGGGGTCCGCCCTACAAACGAGTGTGACAGAAGTTGAATTCTTCGCCATAGATGGCTCCACTGGAAAACTAGAACAATCACAACCCTTGCCTTAATGGCCGACAACAACAAGTGCTTGCTAATCTAAAGTGTATATCTACTAATTTTACTTCTTTCTAAAAAAATGTCATCTCTTTGTAAATTATCAATTTTTAGAAAATATTCCTTATCATTACAGATATAGGGATTTAGCTGCGTCAGGTAAGATCTACAATTTAAAATTAATCTGTAAAATAAATCTAAATTAATCTGCAAAATAAATCTAAATTCTGAAGTACATTTTAAAATCAAAATATGAGTGGAAATAAAAACTAAATTTAATGATAAATATTTTTGTAGTAAATATTATACATGCAGGTTAAAAACAAGGTTTCGAAAGGTAAGACAAGGGGGGGGGTAGAGAAAAAAGGAAAGAAGGGAAAAAAATATACTTTTGTAAGTTTAATCCTCCTGTTCCTGAAACTATCTCCATAACACCGTGTGTGTTCTGCTAATGATTTCTTGATTGCTGAAAATCTCAGATTATTTGAGACTGTTAACAAGCAGTGACGTGTTCAAGATCATTAGTACCTCCTCCGACTGTACCTGTATTCGTTAATAGCACCTCAATTTGAAGCGACTTTAACGCGCTCGAATATCCAATTTCCCTAATTTTAAGTGTGCCGCCGGCAGAAAAATAATTCCTTGGCTGTTATCGTCTGCAGCGTTACGTGTTGCCAATTAAGGCTGTGTAATAAGACGATATGTGTGTGTTTTACTCAACGGAAATGGTTAAGCAAAAGATTTGAAGAGCATTCAGACTTCTTTCTGTGCGAAAACGATGAATGATTAATGATGGCGATGATAAATGATTTGTGAAAAGTAACAATTCATCCATATTCGATGTAATATTTTCGCTAGAAAGTTGCTTGCAACTTCTAAGTGTTACTCATTCTTGGTTATAATAAACGGATGTGGTTATGTATAATTCATTATAACGATTGGAAATTTTTTCATTATATGAACATGTGAGGACTTAAACAAACAAATGATATATCTTAAGATTACAAATGATTTTGTTTGAAGAAAAAAAAAACGTTATTTTTTCTGTAATCAAAATAACAATGTATAGGCAAAAATATCTGTTATCTGTAAAAATACCTGTTATCTGTAAAAATATCTGTTATCTGTTAATAGGTAAAAATATCTGTAAACTAAAATAAGAGAGAAATTCAACAAGTTTACTCTATCTTTCATCTTAATATTTTGGCAATTAAATTCTAAGTAACGTAATTGGAACTGGAACTACATTAATTTGCGGGGCGCCTGCACAATAGTGCTTATCCCCGGTAGAAAAATTTTGATACCTAACGAAATGAAATTTCTGAAGGTGGAAAAAATTTACATGAAGTTTAACGTAATTTATTTAACAAAAAATGTTATCAAGTAGAGCCTAATAGAAATTAAGATAATAGTGGTCAAAGAATTGTGAAATTTTCCGAATGAGACGAGGTATGTTTTGATTACAAGGATATGTTAATAATTTAAGTGAATATTTATACAGTATACTATCGCTATCTCAAAGTTAAAAGATAGCTAAACAAATTCCGAGATGGTTAGTTTTCGAGATGAAAAGTTCAGAATTCAATATGTTGTTAGAAGTAGAAAAATATATTCTAAAATATCACTCTAAAAAGTTGACTCATGAAACATAAGACTAACTACAAATAAATATGTATGTATAGATGTCTGACAGCAAGTGTAAATACAACAATGATAATTTTATTTGATAATTTATGGAAAAGAATTGGTTTACAATAAACTTATATTGAGATTTTTCCAAAAAAAGAAAGAAGAAGAAGAAAAAAATTGCTTTTCTACTTCTACAAAAATTGGCTATAACAAGGTTTCGAGAAAAAACCTTTCGACATAGGAATTCATTACATTAGGTGGATATAATAATGCCTAGATGAAAAAAATTTCTGACATAAAAAGGTTTTCGAGATATCGAGATTATACTATTTAAGACAGAGCACTTAACCATCACCTCCTACATCAGCAAGTCTCCACACAGTTTTTTTACAAGCAACCTGCGCAGACTACTTAAAAAGTGAACTAGTTGTGCGCATGAAAACAAATTCTTATTTAAAAGTAATTGGAAGAAATTTACCCTATATATTTGAGTATTGAATAAGTGGTGGTTGACAAGTAAATAAGACAAATCAATCATATTCATAAATTAAACAAATTTTTCGGCATATATTTGCTACCACTTTCTTAATTTTCTATTAAATGGCTCTTTCGCAAGATGGTTTACCCTCTTAGTGGTCTGATCAGACTTCCTATAAGAAATCGTCTGGAGGCTCTCAGTTATAGGAGGTTTTGACTTGCGTCATATATTTAGGACAGTTCTTTTTTTCAAATACATTCATTGTGGTGGGAAACCTTTTTCAGTATTTTCATTTATCTGGGTGAATTAAAGGATTCACAGATACCACAATGATTTAGTTATTTCTGATTAGATCTAGAATTCTAAGGAACAAGTACTTTTTGATCTATCAAAAACTTTTTGAATGCCTTAACAGTAGAAAAACCAATTAATTTCGATAATATATTATACCACTTTTTCCANTAATATATGTGCTTAATTTTTGTAAGAATAGTGGTGATCAATATCATTTAAAAATTATGATTATAAAAGAAAAAATAGTATATAATTACTACCACTTTAAATATGAAAATAAAATCTTTCGAAAAATCCGGAAGAGTTGGCAGGTATGCAGTTATAGGAGGTGTTGACTTAACTCGGAAAATCTAGCTCACATTAATAGTCGTATAGTAAAATTACAGTTAGGAGATGCAAACATTAGGAAATTTTACTTGTGGTCAGTTTTTTATAATAAGTAGTCACTTTTTTCAAAAATTTAACCGGTTAAAAAAATTTTAATATTACAAATAAAATATTTATTTCGCATCATTTTCAAAACATGGTAAACATGCGATCTTTACGAGTTTTATTTCTAAAATGAAGAAACATTTTGAACAACAAACGTGAAATAAAGTAATTTTCAGAATATTATAAATTTTCAGAATAAAATTTTCATAACTGCATATTTATTTTAAAAAAATAATAAAATGCACATGGGGACGCTTTTGTCAAAAAAAGTGTCAATGGAGTGGCGAATAGCAGGTAATTTTGTCATCGCCTTTCGTTATATTTAGTCGTTATTCTTGCCCTATACAATTAGGTAAACAAATTGTTTAAATTTGAACAACTATTAAAGTGACTACAGCACACTTGCAAATCTTTTGTATATATACTGCGATTACAAAGTACTCGTAATGGTGGCATAAAACCGACGATAATCATTTATTGGTCATTATTTATTTCAAAATAATGTACTCTGACTTCACGCATTTCTGCCAAAAAAAAAATTTCTAATCATCGAAACATGCCTTAAAATCGTTTTTGTGATTGACTTTCAGAGTTTGCAGCTAGTTTTTTTAAATCAAATTAATGGACTCGAACGTCTTTACGTATCTTAAATGTTTCATGATCATCATCATCAATGGCCCTACAGCACAGTGTGGGCCCTGGTCTCCTCTAGAAATTTTTTCCAGACTAACCTTTTTCCCGTTAGTGTTTTCCAGTTTTTAAGANTAGTTTGCCCATCCCTGCTCTAGAGAGATATAAAAATTTTCCTATTTTTCGTGCAACTGTGAATAGATCGTGATTTACAAAAGTGAAATGAATTCACTAAAAAGCATTTAACAGTACGATATTTTTTGGAAACTCATTGTCATTCACAACAACTATTTTCATTCATCAGGTAAAATGACTTTGGATTTAATTTTTCTGAGTTTCAAAGCGAGTAACGTGATTTTTTTTCTCCAGAAGATAAACGATTAATAATAGTTGGAGTTAAAAAACATTTTCCCCATCATACTCTCCGTGCATTTTTCCATATATATCTTTGCGATTTCCCGAGTCTACGATTTGAAACATAAACATGGAAAGATTATAGACTCCATCAGTAAAACATATCAAGAATCCAAAACTGAAGCGAGAACGTTTTCAACAACAACAACAAAAATGTCCTTTTTAAAATGGTAAAGAAGCTGCAAACTTTCAGAATCATTTTATAATGGGAAGGGAAAAGATTAAAAAATATATATATATATTTCAGTAAGGAAAAAAAGTAGCGCATATTTAAGATTTGTAGCGTTCGAAAAATATAAGTAGCCCAAAAAGTAGCAAGTAGCGAAAATTCAATTTTCAGTAGCGGGGACTTTTAAAAGTAGCCCAATCCGCTACTTGTAGCCCAATCTGGCAACACTGTAGCAATGTCTGAATTATCTCAAGAACAAAGCAGTTTTATATATATGCTATAATTGTAAAAAAATCTCGGTAGTTACAGAAATCTATTGTTTCTCGAAAAAATTCTAAAACGAAATATACCTTTCTTACCAGTTTTTGCTCTTTTCCGTCTTGGTATATATATACGCTTTCAGCCCTGTTGCAATCTTCAAATTTACTGTCATTTGGTCATTATATTTAATAATCGCTCGCAATGCGCAGCGATTAGGTTTCAAGATTAGGAAACATTTTCGTCACATATTTGAGAGTTTGAGTTTCGTCACAAATCACTCGATTATCTTATCTCAAAATTAACGGTATACAGCTCAAATATTGCTGAATCGTCAAAAGTGATAGTTCGCTTTCAATGAGAGCAAGGTGGCTGTAAAAATTTAAAAAATAGTGATATATGTTTATGAGGTTAAAATTTTAGAGGTTTTAATTTCACATCAATTTTAGAAATTCAGTTTGTCTCTTATAACATACATTTTCAATTCACTAGAATAGTAATTAGTTATCAGATATAAATTTTTACTGGAATGTGACTATCCTTTTATAGTATAAGTCAAAAATATGCAGCCAACCTAATATATTATCATCTTGAATTTTTATAAAGAAATTTGATATTTCAATCAAGTTAATTTGACTTATAATTATCACACGAAAGTTCAAATGTAAATATATTTCTGCTCTTACAAAAGAATTACCATAATTCAGCTTATAAAGTATTGACTTTAAATTATGCAAAAATGACGCTTTTTTTAATTTGTGTTGTTTATGTTACTTAATTTTCATTTCTTTTCGTTTTTTGTAAGAACAAAAACTTAATGAATAAAAAAACTAACGACGAAAACTAAAACTGTTTTTAACATAAACAGTTAAAATTAACCGCTTTAGAAAATACATGGTCTTATAGCGCAAACTATGAAATACACATTTAGGTATATTTTTATTGCTTTATTTAAATTCGAAATTTGAAGAAAAAAATATTATATGGAGATAATATTAATTGGATTATACATCATAATCTTTTTTGATTTACTTGTATTTGATCGTAGATGGAAACTCAAATATTAAGCAAAACCAACAAACATGATCATAACTCTGAAAATTTTCAAACAAGAAATAATTGTAAACAAAAATTTTGAGCTATTCTTCTTTCAAAACTCTGCTTGATCCCGGTGTAATGCAGACGATATTATTTTTACATCAAACGATAAAGGAACATCTTATAATCTACAAGTATCTGTCTTCTTAATCAAAATTTGAATACCGAGGAATGAAGAACCCTTTTGTTTTACGTCTGATTCTTTATGCTTCACATGGGTGGGAAGGGGAAATAAAAAGAATGTTTTAAAAAAAAAGTACACATAAGAGTATTAAATTGCTTCAAAACAAGTTACAGTTATAAAGAACATAAAAACGAGCAGCGAAGGCAAACTTTGAAGTTCAATTTACGTGCTTTTCAATTTATTTGGATTTCAAATCAACATCGTCTGCCGTTTTGAATGTATTCTTTTGTTTTATCCCCTTTAAATCTTCGGCTTGTTTCCACCAAAACAATTTGTTTGTTTGATCAAGTAGTGCTTAGAATATATTCTTTAAAGTAGATATCTTCACTATTCGAGGAGATTTAAAAATTGGAGGTTGAGTTCGCGTGTGGGTATGCATTTATATATTGAGCATCGAATGTAGGAATTCATCGCAACAATTTCAGACCATTTAGGTTGATGTGTTTTTTTGTAGGTTTAAAAAGGTATAATCTATGGCTGAAACGTAAGCCTCCCTCTTTACTTTTGTTGATTTGCTCTTCAGTATTCTTGTATATATTCGATTTCATAGAAACATATTTAAATAATTCACGAAAAAGATTTTTTTTTTATTGTTATGAGGAGGCAAGATTTAGGGGAAGTTTTACGTGAAAATATTATATAGAGTTAATTGGGGCCAATATGAGACATTTAAAATAATGGGTCTGATGTGAGACTATAAAAATTATGGGCTAGTTTAAGATTTAAAAAAAAGGGAGTAGATATGAGACACTTAAAATTATTGGGCTCATATAAGACACTTAAATAAATAGCAAGAATGAGTAAAATGTAAAATAATTATGAGAATAAGACACTCAAAATAATGGAGTAAATATGATGTCTTACAAAAGTATAGGGTATACTTTGTGCTATGCAAACTAGAGCAAAAAACAACGTGATTGACGCACATAAAGGGCCATACTATAGTACACTATAGTGCGCCCATTTATGCACTTTCATTTTATTCTACTATCGTCATTGAACAGCCAACCCAATTTTGAGTTTACGGCTACCAATAATCAACTCCGTAGGCTTGCAATTTTAAATCTTATCCAGAAGACAATGGAACACCTGGATCATGTATTGGAAGAAAGTTTGTCTTCGGGGAGGACTTTTAGATGGAACTAACCCGCATTTGCGATACATGGAAAAGAAAACCACGAAAACCTCCCAAGGTTAGCCTGATGGCAAAGTAACTCTAATCCCTGATCTGTCTACCACTGAGGATATTTTATGTCAGCTCAGTAGTTGGTGAAAGCCGGGTGCGGAATTCGTATCTACCAGCCATCCATCGCTGGGATTCGAACCCGGGAGGTGAGTGCTCTATCTTCTTTTGCTTTATTCGAGTTGCTTTTCACTTCAGTGAAATATGATGTACTTAAAATAATGGAGTTAATATGAAACATTAAAAAATACTGCAAATGTGAGACCTTATAAAAAAAAAGAGATAATTTTTTTTAACTGCAATAAAATGGAGTTTGTGTTTATTTTTGCATAATACTATTAATCCCCCTACAAACTTTTGAAATATAAAAATAAATTGCATTGTGTAAAACCAAATTTCTGTGATATCGATTTTCTTTTGTTTGGTCTCAAACTTTACGTCGTTGAACGCTTAAACAATTAATTAGGTAAATGACTGTTTTGTTCAATAAGAATTAGTGAGGATTTTAAAATCTCCTTTACTTTAAATGTGTTTAAAGTAGAAAAAAATGACTCACGATTTAAATCGAATAACTAATGCATATTGAAGATAGATGTGGCATATTGCCAGGAATCAATATGATTTATTGTATTTGTTATTACTTATTTTTAGGATAAATTTCTCTAGATTTAGTTATTCCTAAATCTATCCCTAAATCTATTTCTAAAACGATTTAGTTATTCCTAAATAGAAACACGACACTTGTATAAACATTATAGTAATTTTTTACTCTGTCTCAGAATTTGTTATTATTTATTTTTGGGATAAATTCCTCTGGATTTAGTTATTCATAAATCCATTCCTAATCTATTCCTAAATAGATTTAGTTATTCTTAAATAGAAACACGACACTTGTATAAACATTATAGTAATTTTTTATTCTCTCTCGGAAGAATCGCTATGAAATTTTAGATTTTTGGGTTGGTTGTAAGTTTATTTGGTTAATTTGAAAGTTTAGATTTTAATTTCCTAATGCACAGTAACAGAGAAGAGAAAAAAAAGAGTGCTTTAAGAGTAAAATAACTTAAATTTTTTTTCCTTTGAAATATTACATTGGAGGACAAATTTTTTGTTACATTTATTCGAGTACTTGATATTACTTAATTCGGATGTGGGGATTTCAAATATGAAATTAGTTTTGTTCGGAAAGCTGCAGAGTTTTTTCAAAATTATATTTTTTGTCTGAATGTGCAAATTTATGAAGAATGTATAGATTTATATATCATACATATACATTTGAAAGCTCCTTTGAAAATAACATTTAAGACAAAATACATATGATAGTAACGTATCGTATCATAAACAGAAATGTAGTATCGCCTTCTTCCTACCACTTCCTACGTAGCAGAGAAACGGGGCGCTTAGAATTGACTTGAGTGAATTTTAAAAACTCCAGGTTCTGAATATATTATTAAATTGTATGAAAACTGTAGCTTGTAGAGAGAAATCAATTGCAGATTCGAAATCAGTGACTCGAAAATATCTAAAAACTGTTCAAAAATCTTGTATGAGTGAAAAAAAATAGTAATGTTTATTATAATTTTCTCAAATTCTGGAAAATAGTGTTTATTGAACGCTCTTGATTTAATATTTTCTCAATAAGTGCTATTACATTACGTGCTTACATTATAATAAAAGTTAAGTGTAGTTTTAGTGCGTATTTTTTCTGTTCTTTTAAAAATTACATTTTGCGTGTTGAAGCTAAATTACTATTTAATAAATTAGAAAGTGTGCTAATCATAGTTACGTATAAAAAGAGAATTATTTTAAAACATTATTTGATTATTTTTTTCTGAAAGTTTGAACTTTCTTCCTGGTCAAAAGCATTTAAATCCTAATGGTCAAAAATAGCATCTGACAAAAACGAATTTAAGATTCGCGTGAGATGAGAGCGCAACAAAAAAAAGATGTGAACATCTATTAACAGAAAATATTTAAGATAAACACAACTTGAACTTTCTACAAGCGCAATAACAATAAACAAACAGCTAATATTACAAATAAGTTTTAAATAAAGTTTAAAAGTAACTTGTTCTGCAAATATAAAGATTTTCATGTTTAATCTAGTTTATTAATTTTGAAAAAAAAAGAAGGTGATTTGTTACATTAATAAATATGCATCACATTCTCCCCCTAACTAAATTCGGTTAAAAAAGTTTAAATAGTGTAACTTTTCCTTCCTGTTTCAATGGAATTATTGACATTTTCAGGTTCGATGAACGAGAAGGAACGTATGTAAAAATCAAGCTGTTCCCATCTTATCCATTCTGTGCAACTTTAAGCAATTTAAACATCTAACTTCGGGAAAATGGTAAATGCGAAACAAAGAGCAAACCAGCAAACATTCTTTATTCCTCACTTTCTTCGTTCTCATTTATCAGCTTCCTTGGAACATTTTTTCGTTCTAATTCGGTGGCGGCGTCTTTACAATTGCCGAAAGCTTCAAAATGCTCAAGAGATTTGAAGTGGAGGCGAAAAAGAAAGTTACGAATAGAGGAAGCATATTGTTGCACACCATCAAAATCGATACACAGGGTGGACTAACAGGAGAAAAGGTACAGCAGGTACTTAAAAGTGACAAGATAAGAGGAGAGGTACCCTGCAAACCACACACCCTTTCTCCCACGCCATTTTTCCTCTTCCTCGCCTCATCCCCAGAAGATGGAGAGAATGTTGGAATATTCGAACAAAAGGCACCTTTTCCTCCCCCCCCCTAACCACTTGTATGGAAGTCTGGCACACGCTTCATCATTGAGGGTTGGTTGGGATTTAAGAAGAGAGGAAGGACCTCCAGGGCTATAGGGACCGTTTGCCAACAGCACGCGATTGTTAAACCTGGAGTAGGGATCTTTGTGTGGAAGGAGGGGCTTTTGAGAGTCCCAGGGTGGGAGGGATACCAGGGGAGATGGGGGATGACTCCCAAATTCCAGAGAGATATGCTGAAACTCTGGTAGTTGTTCACATTCTGAAAAAGCTTCTAAAGAATAATGTAGTTCTCTAGTGTTTATTTCTTTAGTTGGAATGTAAGGAAGGAAATCAAGGAAGGCCCGAAAACGAAAATTTCAGGTCCAAGTAATCTAAATTTAAATTACCCTGATCAACTTAGCATCACAAAGAGGAATCAACAAACCAAATGTAAACTTTGTTAAAACGGATAAGTCAATTAAATCTATTTCATAGCTGCCAACTTGTACGGCCGTTAGGGATAACTTTTCTTAGTGGTAGCAAGATTACAGCGATTTGATGCATTAACCCTTTGACGGTCAGGGAAATGAGCAGTTTTCGTTTCATTAATTCGCGCAGTATTACGTGCAAACAGTAGTCGAACGTGGCATCTGTTTTCCACCTCCGTTCTTCCGAAAATGTCACCCTTCTCCGGCGATGCCAACTGCTCCGTCTTCTGGAATTGTTATAATAAAGTGGTAGCAAATTATGTAGTAAATTTCATTGGAGAAAGACAGTTACGCCTACTTTTTAATAGAGTTAACAGTAGATTGTTGCATTAACGTTACATTTTATATGTTACTTATAGTTTTTGATATTTAGTGGTGAAAAAATTACTTAAAAGGGAAAATACTAAACTGAAAGTAACTTGACTTCACCAGGAAATACTATTTTACAAAGCGGAACAAGTTGGCATCTCTGGATGCGGTAGATAGCTCGCCTCACGCGTTTCAAAAATTTCTTAAAGTATACATAAATAACAGTTTTCACGTACTTTTCGTTTTTAACATAGTCAATGCAGAATAATAATGGCGAACAAACTCAGCTCGTCAGCCCGCATTGGGGAAAAATTTCACTACACGAGTAGTGCTCGTTACTAACCATTACGGTAGAAATCTTGCTCCTGAGCGGAACTCGTTTGCGCGCATTATGAGGCATGATTCGATTGCGAGCTGAACTCGTTCATAACCGTCAAAGGGTTAAATCTTCAATTTAAAGTTTCAAAATAATTTTGCAACCAACCACGATAAATCAATAATTAAAACATATGTAGTTATTATTTATTTGCTAGCTAATTTAGCTCGAACGCCATTAGTCACCGTTGCCTTAAAGGGCCTTATGTTTAATTATTTTAATTTTTAGAAAATATTTTCAACTTTAATTATTGTTTTACTAACTCGTTGTAAAAATTTTTTAATGCGACCGTACAATTTGTCTGCTAAGCTATTTCATAACCACCGATTTCTGTGTTAAAAAACTATTTTATGAACTCTTTTTTTTATAATTAGTGAAACCACGTTTGTAATTCATCAAACTATTCAACCAAGTATTGAAAAAATCATTCAAAAATCTGTAATCTGTATATGCTCATAAGTGTTGGCTAAATTTATAAAAATTCCAGCATTCAATTTCATTTGAATCATCATTTTCCTACTATCAGGTTAGCATAGGCAGAATGTGAACCTTTAAACCTAAGGTCACGCAGCGGACATTATCAGATATGCCAACTGCTCCGGACACGCCAAAATAATTTTAAAAAAAACGGTAAATAACTACAAAGTAAATTATGCAAATATTTGACTATTTTTGCTTGGTTTTTAAATGGTATAAGCGTAATGGTTATAGCGTAATTGGTGAATTATATAAGCCTACGAAGAGGTGAACTATAAAGTGGTGAATTATATAAGCCTACGAATTATTTGGAAATAGTAGTGGATAAAAATCTATAAAATTGAATTTATTACACCAAGAATCACAATTGATAAACTACTACTTTAAATATAACTCTGCATCTTTTTAAAACAGGTATATTTTTTTTGTCTAAATAAAAAAGTGGTACCTTAAGTGTTGAGCTTTTTCCTTTATTTAATGTGATGCTAAATACATAAGAGTATCACAGAGATGCCAAATTGCTCCTGACAGAAAATAAGTATTTTAAAGTGGTAGTTTATGAATAGTGATTCTTAGTATAATAAATTAAATTTAGTACATTTTTATCCACCACTATTTCTTATAGTAGTTATGTCATGCTATACATTTTAAAAAGCAAGCAAAAATAATCAAATATTTGCAAAATTTAGTTTGTAGTTACTTACCGTTTTTTAAAATTATTTTGGCGTGTCCGGAGCAGTTGGCATGTCTGGTATCAGAGCGTTTTCTTAACCCCTTGGGGACGGGTGATTCAGAAAAGCATTCGTACAAAATCCGAATCAAGTTGTAATTAAATAAAAAACGGTAACTTAAATGTAGTCGTTGCTAATTTAACAGACTTACTTTGCTTTTACTTTAATTATTGTTAGTTTAATCATATATATAATCAATGTTAATTCAAAGTATAACTAAATAGTTTTATTTTGAACAAAGTAATGGTGAATTAAATAAATCAAACAATTATTACTCCGCCCACAAATAAACTGCTAAAGAAATACTTTGATTACCAGTTTTATCTTTTTACCCTGATTGATACGGTTTCATGCTGTCACGTATTTGTGACAGTCGGCGCGAAAGGGTTAATAATCACGTTAATGCAAGTAAAAATAATTTCAATCCTGAATAATTAATTATTTTATTGTGTATTTGGAATTACATATTTAATTGAATCATCCATGCTTTCTTTTTGAACTGGGTTCCCTTTCTTTTGATTGATATATAATAATTTTAGATTTCTTTATTTAAAGAAACCCTCACGAATTTTATACAAATTAATTCTCTATCAAATTAGCTTAAAATTTATTGCATGTTGCAATTCACAAGTTCTCATTGACAATTTATAATCATTGACATTGACAATCCAAAAATTTATAATTTCTGAATTACGAGGGCACAAACAGAATCTAAGAGAATTTTTGATCAGGGTGAAATTATTTTATTCTGACGTGCTACTCTTTTTTAAAAATTATTTCAATGCTTTCATGTGCAGAATCCAAACCAACAACATCGACGTGATTCTAATTGATTAATTCTAATGTCGTTACGATATTAGACAATTGAGAATTACTATCTATGTTTGAGCCTTCGTATCTTGCCAACTTTCTAAAGTGTAAACATTACGTCACTGAGAACTTTCGATCAGAATATATAAACTACAACATATTTAATTTTCATCTAATTTTCCATAATATTTGTGAGTGGCTATTTGTCAAAAGTGTATGCTTCTTCAGAAAAAGTTCGCTTATGTGCTCTTCTTAATTAAATTAATAATAAGCATAAAATAAGTATATATATCCTACGGAAAAATATTTATTTATCATTCTTATTACTACTATAGGGTTCCGCGCGTAACGTAGTAACTTTCGTAATAATAATTTCGTAAGAATATAACATTTGCACTCCCCAGACATTCTGATAACATAAAATAATAGCATTTTAAAGCAATATAATCAAGAGAAATTACTTCCTGCTACTTTTTTAAGTTTGGTTTAAAAGAATTTCGTTTAGATTTTAGTCTCCTTTAGTTCATTAGCGTTACATAAAGTTTTTCATTTCAACTGTCGTTGAACAGCCGGTCCAATTTTTCTGGCTTACAACTACTAATATTCAACTCCGTAGCCGTACGATTTTGAACCCAATCCAGAACTCCTGGATCAAATATTGGATGGATGTTTCACCGAGGACTTAACCCGCGTTTGCGTTACATGGAGAGGAAAGCCGCGAAGCCTCTTACGGTTACCCTGATGGCAATGGGACTCTACCTATAGATCCGAAACGAATCTATCCGAAACCTATAGATCCGTTTACCACTGAGAATATTTTCCGTCAGCACAGTGGTCGGCGCGAGTCAGGTGCGGTATCTGTAACGACCAGCCATCACTTTGATTCGAACCCGGTTCGCCTCATTGCAAGGCGAAAGCTCTATCCCCTGAGCCGGGACACAATACACGGTTACAATGGGGTTGGACCTTTGCAGCCTATTGACGGCATGATGCGTTCTGAGCAGTACATTACTATTCTGGGTAAAAAAGTTGTTCCAGAGTTGAAGAAACGATACCCTGATGGAGCAGGGATTTTTCAACAGGATTTAGCTCCTTGCCATACGTCCAAAATTGTCAAGAAATTCATGTCTGAGAATCAAATTGAGACATTCTGTAAATTGTTTTAG
>NC_092209.1:13486110-13490124 GCF_043381705.1 Parasteatoda tepidariorum
AAGGATTCAGCCAACGTCTCCTACAACTCAAAGCCTCCACACGTTTTTTTTTATAGGTAGTCCGATCAGACCACTGTGAAGGATATCCACTTTCCGAACGAGTCATATAATACGAAATCTAGTTAAAATAAGAAAATGGTAGCAAATATATGACTAAAAATTTGTTTTATTAATGAATATTATTGGTTTGCCTTATTCACTTGTCAACCACTACAGATTCAATTCTCAAATATATATGACGAATTTCTCTCAGTTACTTTTATGAAAGGTTTTGGGTTCATGCGCACAACTGGTTCACTTTTTAAATAGTCTACGCGAACTACTTATGAAAGACTGTGTGGAGGTTTTTTAATGTAGGAGGTGATGACTTTGTCCCTTCAATTTTGAGATATCGAGAGTATACTCTATTTCTTTTTATTTTCCCGAAGGAAACTTCTAAGAAATATTCATAGAAATCTATTTAGAAACCAAAAATTCGGTTTTTATTGTCAAAAATAAGAGAAATTATTTTAGAGGTCCTCAACCCAGTTAATTTCTTTGCAGTAAAGAAATATTTTATTCAGTTTATTTCCTCTACTTTGCACAATTTAGGTATTTATATTTTCAAAAAAAATTCTAGAACGTGTATATTTAACTACTTCAGACCCTAACTACATGTGAATGAACCTCACCAAATACAGGGTAACCACAACTTTGAAAAATCGAAGAGTGGTGATCCTAGTCCTAGTGTTTAGATTTTATTGGGCACCTGGGCCGCGAAGTCCATAATAACAATTCCTTTACGGCAGAATTGTCAAAAGTCGGTTTTAAAGAACACCCAGAATGGAACATTATCAGACCTCTTTGACTTCCATGTCAGGAATGGTGGACTTGTAACTATGAATCAAATATATTTCTTTTTTATTCACTTTACTTGCTCGCATCGTTTTCAGCTAGCAAATACTTTTAAATGATCAGCTTCAGAAAACCTATCGAAGAGTGGTGATCAGAGCTGAAAGACCATATATCGAGTATTATTATCGAGTATTATTATCGTACCATTATCGAGTATTATATTGAATTGCTTCTTCGCCGAGACAAATTTCCTTACAGTGAATTGTTATTGTTGAGAATAGATTAACTCCTCCCGAATATTATCTATTATTGAAATAGTTCTTCTACTAGTATTTTCTCTTTTCCGTCCCGCTTTCAGGCCTGGTGGTGATGTACTTTTATTCAAGACAGTTCAAAATTTCATAAAGCTAATTTCGAATTTAGTTTGATAAAATTAATTTTCACATCATGATAAACGAAATAGGAACAAAATATGAATATTTCAAAGTATGCGTATTTTTCGAAATTAAGCTATAATTTAAAACAATTTCAAAACTATTCTAAGTCGAAATCGTCACAAAATAAGTCTCACACAAATATTTTGAAAACATTTTAAACTACTTATTTGTTCTGTATATATATTTTTTTGTTCTGTTATTTTTTCGTTTTCCTTATTTGGCCTTTTTTGCATTTATTGCAGAGGTTTGCCCAGTCGCTGGAAAAGGTTTTGTTGGTCTCTCCTAAAGGTTTTCTTCAACACAAAGTCTACGGCAAAAATTCCGTGCCTCCCAAAAGTGAACGGATATAGAGGTAGTCTTTCCTGGAGGTCTCTCTGTATTTTTGTTCAGCGTAGCCAACGCCTCCACACAGTTTCTTATAGGTAGTCCGATCAGACCACTATGAAGGTATACCAATTCACGAAAGAGCCATTTAATAAAAAATCTAGTAAAAATAAGAAAGTGGCAGAAAATATATATGTCTATAAATTTGTTTAATTTATGAGTATAATTTGTTTGTCTTATTTACTTGTCAAAAACTACAGATTCAATTTTCAAATGTATATGATAAATTTCTCTTAATTACTTTTAATATAACGACGACGCGGCGATAGTGACCAAGTCAATGAACACTAATAGAGCTATTAGCCTTTTACAGCATAAACTCCATGAAGTGGAAATTTAGTGCGCAAAATGGAGAATCAAGCTTCATCCTGATAAGAGCAATTTAATCATCATTAATGGTAAGAAGTGCAAAAATAAGATACCAACGATCGAATTATTTAACACTAAAATCACCCCAGTTAAACAAGCTAAGTATCTTGGCATTACAATTTCGAACAATCTTAACTGGAGTACTCACATCAATGAGTCCATTAGAAAAGCCAGGGGTGCATTCTACGCACTAAAAGCACTTTTAAATAAAAATTCAAAGCTAAACCTGGAAAATAAAAGAACAATATACCTACAAGTCAATCCACCAATTCTTACCTATGCTAGCCCCGCCCTAACCACTATCAGTGATAATTTAAAGAAAAAATTGTCATACACAGAAGGCAAATTTTTAAGATACATGACTGGTGCCCCAAGAGCTATCATCAAAAGACTGCCGATGAAGGATCTAGACATAGAAGAAATTAACTGCTTCATTGCTAAACTCAATAGTAAATTCCATTTTTTTTTACTAGTATAAGTATTTCTTCATGACTTTTGAGCACAGAACAAACCAGTATAAGATGAATTGGTAGGTGGCGCTACGCGCCAAATACCGAGATACCCTACATATCCAGCATCCAGTACTTTTAATATAGAATTTGGTTTCATGCGCACAGCTAGTTGACTTTTTAAATAGTCTGCGCAGACTCTACTTATAAAAAACCGTGTGGAGGCTTTCTAATGTAGGAGGTAAAGGCGTAGCTCTTAACTCTCGAACGAACTCACAGAATTTCATAATTAAGCTTTTTTCAAAAATAAAAATAACTCGAAACGCGTAATTAAGAAAGAGGACATAATTCAAAACGTGTATTTAATAAAAATGAACTTAGTTCACGAAACGTATTTAGAAGAAAAAAAATGCATAGCTCAAAATGCGCATTTAAGGAAACGGAAATAGCTCAAAGTGCGTAATTAAGAAAATAAAAGCATGACTCAAAATTGCGTTTATAAGAAAATAGACAAGATTCAAAACAAGATTCAATAAGAAAATAGACAAGATTCAAAATGAGCTATCAGTAAAAGGAACACAACTCAAAATGCGTATGTAAGAAAATGGAAATATCACAAAATGTGTTTTAGGGTCAACAGAATCAATTCCTCAATTTCTGAGTGGAGGTGGCTAAGTATATTACAAATATGACTTTTCGGACGATATCATTATGTTGCAAAATATGAACCAATGTCAATTTTTTTTGGAAAATCTTTACTCTTTGAAAGCATTTTTTCAAAGAACAAAGAAGAAAAAAAAACAGACTACAAGATATATAAGCATTTTCAAAATATAAAATAACCTTGCATCGGTAGTACAATGGATTTTACAAGATATTTTACAGTGATAAATTTGAAGATACTAACTTCGAAGAAGAATTAAACGTAACTGGAATTTATCCATCTGTGATCTCGGTAAAATTTTATTTAATTTCGACTCCATAACACTAATCTTCAAATAAATAAATAAATAAATAAAATAAGCACACCAAAACTTAAGGTGACGAGGGTTCTAAAAAAACTAATACCGGTTGAAAACGAAACTGAACACGGGCGACTAAAATTTTGCAAAAAGTGCTAACTGTTAAAATTCAAAATTTTATTAGAAAGAATCAAAATCAGCAATTTCTTATAGCATATGTTTACAGTTAACACAGGAAAGTGATTACTAACTAACTAATCAAGTTTTTGAGAGTACCCATACAGGAATGGATATCTGCTCTTTCATCTAAATTGAAGAATATGTGGTGGAAGGGAAGGGAGGTGCTGCTTTAACATTAAGTTAAATCTCAGAATGAACAATAATTGATAAAATCAAGTCTAGGTCATACATAAAAATAAATAGCAAGTTGATACATAATAAAGGGAACAAATTGAAGATAAAGAAAAAGAAAAAAATATTTACAAAATGGAAAGTGATTGTGCAAATTGTTTGTATATGAATAATGGACAGGAATATATATATATATATATATATATATATATATGTGTGTGTGTGTGT
>NC_092209.1:13490166-13500154 GCF_043381705.1 Parasteatoda tepidariorum
TATATATATATTAATACAACTGCCACTAAATTTAACATTTTAAATGAAATAAATATTTGTGATTACTGTTAGCAGTGAATTTCATTGTTTCCCGTTTATTTAGGTTAATCTCTTATTTGTTAGAGAGCGAATTAATTTAGAAGAATTATTTTGGAAATAATCTGCAATGAAATGCTTAGAAAGATTTTTGCGTGGCAAAACGCTTGGCACAAGTAGAAAGATGTCCAAGTAAAATAAGATTCAGATCGACCTAATTGAACGCAAGAAATTCCAAGTTTCGTTCCATTTCATTACCACTATAATTGAAAAGAATTCAAATATAAATATTGCGATCTTGCATAATAATTTCAAAATTGTTGTGTTTATAACTAAAAAACAGTTACGAATTTCCTGTCCTCATTTTTGTCGATGCATGGGCTAGAGAGACATCATTACTCAAAGCTTCAATCATGAATCATTTCGAATTGTGCCAACATTTTTGCTGAGAATAGAAACACATAATTCGAGTTAATTTTTAATTTTATTGTAATATTATGGTTACTAAAATAGTTTGAAGAAATTAATTCAATATAGAACACTTAAACTGTATAAAATATCTGGGCACCGCTTGCGGCACTTATATCCATTCATCTTGAGCTTGATCTGTGTGGTGCTTCGTTGAGGTTGTAGAATGCAAATGAAGTATTCATGCGGATCATTGAAGTTCTGACTGTGTAATTATATGCAGTAAGGTGATAAGATTATAATGTAGAAGTATGAACTTTAGGTAAGCAGATACGGTGAAAATGAGGTTATGTATATGCTACTGATGTCGGGAATATGATGCATCACTGCAATAGTATGCTGCTATTGGTCAATATAGAACACACAAAAATAGTTTGATTTATATACACTGAGTGCTCCACAGCGAATAAATATTTTCAAGTGGTAGTTTATTAATTGTGATTCTTGGCTTTATAAATTCGTAGAAATTAGTAGATTAAAATTGCATACCAGCCAACTCTCCCGCATTTTGCGGGAGATTTTATTTTCATATTCAAAGTGGTAGTAAATATATACTATTTTTTCTTTTATAAATTTAATTTTTAAATAATTTTTATCACCACTATTCTTACAAAAATTAAGCTTATATATTAATATGCGTTACTATTATGGTTGTCAACTTAATTTTTTTCAAATGCAGCGTATTTGTTTGCTTAAAATTGAAGTTTTAATTCCATTTTAATACCACTGGGAAAAATGATAATGGAAGGGATTCAAAGTTGGCACGTCTGAAATTAGTCGATTTTTATCCACCACTATTTCTAAACAATTCGTAGGCTTATATAATTCACCCCTTTTTCCAGATGATAAGATTATAACTAGCAAAGTTTGTCTAATATTTGCAAATTTAGTTTGTAGTTATTTACCGTTTGGCCAGACGGACAAGCGCTCTAAAATTAGCGTGACTTTCAACGTGTTAAAAGAAAAATTGCTCACGTAGTGTTAGTTGTCAGAATAGAGGTGTTTCTATAGTTTTGCCCAAACCCTGTAATTTATCACATATATAAAAGAAATTCGTTACTATGCCTTTACATATTACTAGTTCTGTTACTCACAAGAAAAAAGTGGAAAAGCTGGTAGTAAAATCACGTTATTAACTAATTTGTGTCCGGCGCCTAAGATCCTTTGGAAACAGAGTATATTTATTCAGAGAAAGTACGTTTTTTTGTTTAAGACCGTGACTTTAGCATTATTTATTCCCTCGATCAATTTAAAATTGCATCGTAATGTAATTTTTTTAATCTATGCACTGTGTGCACAGTGAATCAAAAAAAAAAAAAAAAAAAAAAAAAAAAAAAAAAAAAAAAAAAAAAAAAACGAACACTATATTTGTTAAAAGTGTAAAAGTGTCTTTGTTTGTTATAAGTGTAACTATATAATTTTTAATTTGAACTAAGTCTTGGTGAATTAAATAAACCAAACTATTATTCACTCTCCCACAAATAAACTGCTATAAAAAATAGTTTGGCTACCAGTTTTATTTTTTTTACTGTGATTGTCACCACCCAGAGAATGCATATATGACTTGCCCGATTCGAAGAGGTTAACTGAATTGAAATTTTTTTTACCTAGATACAATTCATGCAATTATAAAATTCATTTATCCAAAGATAATTCCATGCAAAAAATAAATTTTAGATAATATTTATTATTTTTTATTATTTAGTTTCACAGCAGTCAAAAAAAATTTGAATTGCAAGGTTAAAATTTTTTTTACATTCCTTTAAAGTATGTAATTTCTCATATCAAAATGCAAAAGTTGAACGAAATGTATTGAATAATTCCTGAGAAATCGAATTTTAAAAAAGTCGTATATTTAAAATTCCCTTTCTTGGGAACTATTCAACCAAATTTGCTCAAATTTTGTATTTTTCCCTGTAAAACTTCAAAAGGATTTTAAAAATTGTATACCTTATAATTCAAAATTTTTTCCACTGTTCTTAAATAAATTTATACTAAATCATAAATATCAACTAAGATTTATATTTTGCCCGGAAATTATCTTAGGATAAACAAACTTTATAACTGTATGCAAAAATTTTTCAATTCGTTTAAAAAGTTCTCGAGATTGGGGAAATACTAAACTTTGGATCGCTCTCCTGAATGAATTGTGGGGACCATTTTTCCCAGATTGCGACTGTCCCCTATATTTTAACCGTTTCGAAGGCCGTGGAAAGTATACTTCCCACCACTTTTAATTTAGGTTTCCATTTGTTAATAACTTCATCTTTCTTGAAGTGTGTTTTAATAAAATTGGCAAACATCTGTTAGCATAAAAAAACGTATAAAAGTTATAAAATACATAATTCCTTTTGAAGACAGTAGCATTTATAAAATTTATTTTATAAATAAAAAAAAAATAAAAGTTGATAAGTTCCAAATAGGTCGTGTTAAATATATTTACCACAAAAGAATGGCATTTTTACAAATTAAATGAGTTTTTTTTTTCTTATATCAATTACTATTCTTAAAACAATTTCAATTCCAAAAATACTTTAATTTACCTTTACTAGAAATAAATGGCCCATGACAAAAACGTATGTTTATTCAGAGAAAGTACATTTTAGAGTCTGATCTCGTAACTTAAAATTTCGTCAGTCCTATTTAACACTTTGAATGCCACGCTAATTT
The DNA here is from genome assembly GCF_043381705.1 of Parasteatoda tepidariorum. Taxonomy (NCBI): domain Eukaryota; kingdom Metazoa; phylum Arthropoda; class Arachnida; order Araneae; family Theridiidae; genus Parasteatoda; species Parasteatoda tepidariorum. The sequence goes on from NC_092209.1 coordinate 13,493,341, forward strand.
TGCATGAATTGCCCGTCTGGCCAAACTGCGAACTAAATTTGCAAATATTAGATATATTTTGTTAGTTTTTTAAAAGGTTTTGCATGACATATATGAACAAAGTGGGGAATCATATAAGATAACGAATTGTTTAGAAATATTGGTGAATAAAAATCTACTAAATTGAATTTATTAAACCAAGAATCACAATTAATAAACTACCACGTGAAAATATTTATTCGCTATCCGGAGCAAGTTGGCATCTCCGTGTATATAAATAAAACTATTTTTGTGCGTCCTATTTTGAATTAATTTCTTCAAACCATTTTTGTAACGATAATAATATATTCAAAAAAAATTAAAAAATTTACTCGAATTATGTGTTTCTAATAACCGTGGATCCGGCGGTCACTGGTGAACCCTGTGGCGCTACCCCATGGCATTCAACGAGTTAATTAGAATATTTGAGGTCACTTTTTCGAACCATTGAGATTGAGTACTAGAACGTGAAGATTCGATCATTAGATCAAAAGTTATTCAGGGTGGTACATTTTTATTCGGCTCACTGTACTTCGTACAACTAGTATTACTAACACATAGGTCGAAGCTTTTTATGTAAATCGGTAGCTAATTAGCTTTAAACTATCTAACAAAAGTTTTAATTAAATTAAAACTAACAAAATACTTAATTCTTGTTGTTTACTCTAATACAGAATTAATAACCTAATTTATGAAATATATATTATTACTTATGTGGTTAAGACAAAAGAGCCGTTAAAATGTCTCGCTTTGTTCAAAAACTCTTATAACTATTTTAATTTTGTAGGAGGCTGCACTTCCTGCTAAACTTACCAATATCAGAACCTTTATAAGAAATTTCCATCTATTAGTTTAATAAATTTCAGGCAACTTAAAATCTATTATTTGAAGTTAAAAAATTATTAAATGATATAGTATCATGTATCAAAAACGCACATGCTTTATGCCATGTATATAAACCAAATTTTTTGATTATAAATAAGGTAAATGGTAATAAAGGTAAATGGGGTTTTGTTATCTAATTATTTCTAATTTTTAAAAACTACAATAAATTAAAAGTGTAAAGTGCCGTTTTTTTCCTATCGTTAGGAAATAGTAAAACTTATACTAAATAAAGCCACCCTCTCCTCGTTATAATAACTAACAGTCAAATCCATTAGTTAATTATTTTTACTAATTTCAGTATTATTATTGTTCGATCGTAGAAATTCGGAAGTAGTATACTTCCGAATTTAATCAGTTTATTTATTTTATGTATTTCTTTCTTTCATGTATTCATTTGTATTTTTATCTAGTCAAAATTTCAAGCTTTATGAATATTTAAGTAAAATGCTACAACTTAAATAATATATTACTCCTATTTAAAAAAATTTCTCTACTAATACATACATTTTATTAAAAATAAAAATAAACAGTAAACTAAAAAAAAAAAAAATTTCCCTTGGTTAAATATCCTTAAAAAGTTTTCCAAATAAATCGCAATTTCAATTGGTGATTTAGTTGCATTTGAGCATAATTACAGAAAGAAGATAGTTTGTAATCCGATTTTTTTTTCCTTTACTGTATTCCTGCGCCTTACAACTGAGAAAACACATTAATAAATAAGAATGCCAGTCAGACAAGAATTATTAATGAACCAGCTCTGTTTTTGTGGCTCTCCCAATTCACGTGAAAGAAAAAAAAAAGGCGCAGCGTTATAAACCAAAAGCTTCTTCGCCTTGGCGACAAGAATTTAAAGTTTAAAGCAAGGACAAGAAAGAAGGGAGCGCTCGATTAAAATATAAATTTGTTGACAGTCGCTAGGAGTTTTGAGAGGCGAGTAAAATGGCGCTTCGAACTTGTGGAAGGCATCGCCTCTGTAGGCGCAAGAAGAAGAGGCAGAGGAGGTGGAAGAAGTGAAGTGAAGTGGTGGCTGGTTACCATAGCGACCGTATCGGTTCTTCTGCAAGCGAAGGCGTGTCTTTCGACAACTTTAGCCGTCAAACGAAATATGGGCGCTTTGGTAAAGCTAAATAATTCACAACCCGGAGAAAACATTCCAGACTTCAACTCATTATGATTTTTGCACCGAAGGAAAAGGGATTTTCTCCAAAACTATGCCAGTTTCTGTAAAAATAGGAATTATTTCATCAAAATACTAATAACACACAAAGAGGCCAAATTTTGCTGTGGTGAATAATTCACAACCTCGAGAAAACATTCCAGACTTCAACTCATTTTGATTTTTACATCGAAGAAAAAAATATTTTTTTAAGAAACTACGCTAGTTTCTGCAAAAATAGGAATTATTTGATCTAAATAACATACAGAGATGCTAACTTTTACTTTGCTAAATAATTCACAACCCGGAAACATTCCAGACTTCAACTCACTATGATTTGTGCACTGAAGGAAAATCTAACGATGCTTGATTAATTCTTGTAATAGGTACTACAGGTATTTTAAAAATAAGTGCTGATTCAATAGGTTACAAATATGCAAAAAATATTTAATTTAGGCACTTTTATCATAGCCTTTTCTCTCGTCTCTCTCTCCATTTCTCAAAAGCGTTAAGTTTAGCCGTGATGACTCAGGGGATAGAGCGTTCGCCTTCCAATGAGGCGAACTGGGTTCGAATCCCAGTCGATACGAATTCCGCATACGGCTTGCACCGACCACAGTGCTGACATGAATTATCCTCAGTGGTAGACGGAATATGGGTTAAAGTCCCCTTGCCACCAGGTTAACCGTGGGAGGTTCTCGTGGTCTTCCTCTCCATGTAACTCAAATGCAGGTTAGCTCCATTAAAAAAAGTCCTCCACGAAAGCACATTTCTCCCTGTACTCGATCCAAGAGTTCCCTTGTCTTCTGGATTGGATTCCAAATTACAAGGATACAGAGTTGAACAATAGTAGTCGTAAACCCATGAAATTCGGTCGGCTGTTCAACGACGGTTATAAAATAAAATATAAAAGTGCTAAGTTGGCCGGGATAACCTTGCTGGTAGGGCACTGGGCCATTTGTTTGGCCCGCGGGGGTCATGGGTTTGATCCCCGCGGGCCAAAGACTCCCTGTTCTGTAAATGGTGACTGATGCACGTTAAAACTGTCGAGTCACAAAGTTTTCCATGTTTCCATAACAAATCATACCTCTGGGGGTAATGATTCATGAGTTTCCTTGTCTTCTGGATTGGTACAAAATTTAAAGGCTACGGAGTTGAGCACTTGTAGACGTAAACCCAAAATTGAGTCATTTCTTGAAATTTGAGCTGGGCCGCGCAGCGACCCCAAACCTATTCATATTGTTTCTTTTATATTTGTGGTAGAACTTTAAGGTTAGCAGTCTATGTGGTGCAATATTGAGTCGGCTGTTCAACGACGGTTATAAAATAAAATGAAATTTTAAAAAAAGTGGTAAGTACCGGTGAAAATTTCTATACTGTGGTAAAATTTAACTATCACGAATTATCAGCCAGCAATAGCACCATAGGTACTGAACATGTTTAATCTTTATTTTGAGGAGATGCACTACTATAAACGTGTGATGCGAAATCTAATAGTCTCCTGCTGGGTAACAAATAATACGAAATAAAATAAATTTGAAAATACGGTAACTTTATCAATGGTGACGGTTAATTACTTTAAATCTTGTATATGCTAAAGTAGTGTTGAATAATATCGATTTATTGATTACTTACTATTTTATTTTATTTACCCCTTACTAAGAACGGGTATTCAGCAATGCTGCAAGTAGTCACAAGATATATGTTGAAGTCTTGGTACTGATTCTTTGTTTTTCTTCTTTGATGCTGATGAAAATTTTGATAAAAATTAGTCTACTATTATCAGTGTAATAATAACATTATCAATCTAATATATATTATGAATAAAATTATAATATCACTATCAATTGTATTAAAACTTTTCACAAAATAAAAATTCAGAGCTTTGAAAATAGAAAATACTGGTTTTGAAACTTTTTAATTTCTCAATTATTTTAGGTTAGTGTAAAGTATTATAAGCTACTACGAAATGAAAAGAATAGTCATGGATAATTTACTTTTGTTGGGGAAAAAATGTTCAAATGAAATATTTTCTTTGCCATTTTTTTTTCTTTTCCGGAAAAGTTACAGACTCGTGTAATAATACTTAGACTAGTTTGATAATTTCTAGTATTGTCTGCATCTGCAGATTTAAAATATTGATGTTGCATAATTTCAGATCAAAATATAGTTACTTACAATATATTTATCTATCTGCAGGAAATAACCTTCAGGAGATGCACAGAGATGCCAACTTGTTCCGGACAGCAAATAAATATTTCAAAGTGGTAGTTTATCAATTGTGATTCTTGGCTTAATAAATTCAATTTAGTAGATTTTTATCCACCACTATTTCGAAATAATTCGTAGGCTTATATATTTCACCACTTTATATACTTGTGTTATGCTGTACCTCCTAAAAAGCAAGCAAAAATAATCAAATATTTGCAAAATTTACTTTGTAGTTATTTGCCGCTTTTTTAACTATTTTGGCGTGTCCGGAGCAGTTGGCATCTCTGCAAGCACCCAAAACAGAGATGAGGGAAGAAAAAAAAAGTTTATAAAATCATATTATTTCTATCTTGTTACAAGTAAATAGCCCCCCCCCCCCCCNCCCCCCCCCCGTGTAATGAATAGACATGAATACGTTATATAAGGATGTAGGAAGAGCTTAGTAGGTGAAGCAAGCAAGTGACATTTTTAGACTTTCTATAATGAGGGTATGAAGAAAACAAACGATGCACGAACCAGAGCTGCTAACTTACTACTCTTTTATGGAAAAGTTTTACTAGAGGTTGCTAAGTTTGGCGCATTATAGCGTTTTCTTGGTTTTGTAAATTTGAATATCATTAAAAATTCTGAATACATTAGCTTTTAATTGTCAACTACTCTACAAAATATTTTGTTAACAGTAGTTGCCAGCTTTGAATGAACTCTGCTGCCTAATTTGATAACTAAAATCATTCGAACTCAAAACTATTGTGGATTAAGTATGTTAAAGTGAAAGCAAAAACAATTCCGTTTCATTAATTGTTTACCTGCCAGTCGCTTATTTTGCTGCAACGAGAAAAGTACCTTAATGAAAAATGTGGTGGTCATTTTTAAAGATTTAAACTTTTTCCTTTTAAATTTTAGTTTAATTATTTAGATTTATATCAGGTAATATATAATCTTCCTCTCTCCCTCTCTCTGCTTCTTTCTTTCTCTCTCTTTTGTTACCTTTGACCTCAGTTTAAGCGTGAGCTTATAAAATAACGATCTCGAGAGAGAAAAATAAATTTTTTACAACTAATTCATGCATGGCCAATATTCTTCTTTTATAAAAGAAAAATCTGACAAAAATTCCCCATAAAGAAAAGAAATACTTAAAATCTCAAAAACAAATTGGAATTACGAAAAAAACTTGCGTTAAGTTAACAAATAAAAATGGCTCTTTCAGGGTGTTAAATTTTAACTCCGCTGTTGCAATTATAATTCTCCAACTAATTAACGGATAGAATTTTTTTTGCATTCCGTTTTTACCCTGTGCATTAAGCGATTATTGCAAGCACTTATAAAATGCGTTTTTTTTCCTTTTTTTTTTAAGACACCGAAAATAAATATTAGTAAATATTTGGTATTTTTTAATTGTAAGGCATACAATTTCATACATCATTTTAAAGAAGGTAATTTAAAATGGCAAAATCGATTCAATACTTCCTGAGAAATCGAATTTTGAAAAAGTGGCATAATTAAAATTTATTGGAGTCGTATTCTATGCATTAAAAAACAACAAAATACCTCCTAATTCCCAAAATATATTTTACCCCTTAATTAAAAAAAATAAACTTAACACAAATTTTGTTGTCAGTTATAAATATTGTTAAGTTTTAATTTTGTAATAAATTTTGCTCTCAATAATTTTTTTGCAATACTAACAAATATCGGAGATATTTAAATTGGCCATCTTTCCTCTATGGCTATCTAACGTAAATCTTCAGGATTTGTACCTACCAGTTACGTTTTTAAACCTGAAATAATATGAAATAATTTGTTTACAGATTATTATTCAGGGTTCTCAATTAATAAGAAAATTCAAACCAGATAACAACCAATTACTAAAGTGGTTGTTATCAAATCCAGAAAATAAGTATTTTTCATCGAAATCGGTCTTCACTGTCCCAATAGTCAGCGAATTAGTTTCGTTGTAGGTATGCAAGCACACGAAGATTATACAAATAAAGTGGTAGCCTGATTAGTTATGATTCTATTGAATATTTTCAACACATTAATGTTCAATTATTAGAAGTGATCTACGGATGAAAAACACCTGTGTGAAAAAGAGAGGGAGAACATAGTTGTTCATAGCAGCATTATAAATATATGTATTTAATGTAGCACTTCAGTTTTGAAAAGAAAGAAAAGCACTATGCTGTGATTGATGATGCAATGTAAATTTGTGTTTTTCCTATTATTATATCATGAATTATTAAAAGATTACTTTTGTTATTAAATTGAGGTAATAATTTTTATTCCGCGAAATGTATATGCATATATATATGGGTCATTCTCACAAAAACAGTCATTTTCATGTCCCCAGTATATTTTATGTTTGTTTTACAGCTTACGAAAAAAAAAAAATTCAGGGAAAGTGTCCTTCAGAATGCAAGCTAACAAAAGAATAAAAATAAAATTATCAATTTTTATTTTTTATTTATTTTAGGTAATTAAAATATACCAATGTGTCATTCCCTCACTTGTCCCCACTGCTGATTTAAAAAAAGAAAAAAATTGTTT
>NC_092209.1:13500664-13511215 GCF_043381705.1 Parasteatoda tepidariorum
TATATATATATAAACCAATTAGTTACAGCTTCCTAGCGGTAAAGACTTATGTTAGCAAAATTATCAAAAATTCTAAAACATTTGCTTTTAATTGTCAACTACTCCATAAAATATTTTGTAAACTGTAGTTGCCAGCTCTGAATTAACAATTCTGTTATAGATTTATGAGAAGGTGGAGCTCACTATCTTTTGTCTTGTTTTATTTCGTACTGCTGCCTAATTTGATAACTAAAATCATGTGAACTCATAACTATTGTGGATTAATTATGTTAAAGTGAAAGCAAAAACAATTTCGTTTCATTAATTGTTTACCTGCCAGTCGCTTATTTTACTGCAATGAGAAAAGTACCTTAATGAAAAATGTGGTGGTCATTTTTAAAGATTTAAATTTTTTCCTTTTAAATTTTTGTTTAATTATTTAGATTCATATCAGGTAATATATAATCTTCCTCTCTCCCTCTCTCTGTTTCTTTCTTTCTCTCTCTTTTGTTACCTTTGACCTCAGCTTAAGCGTGAGCTTATAAAATAACGATCTCGAGAGAGAAAAATAAATTTTTTACAAATAATTCATGCATGGCCAATATTCATTTTTTTATAAAAGAAAAATTTGACAAAAATTCCCCATGAAGAAAAGAAATACTTAAAATCTCAAAAACAAATTGGAATTACGAAAAAACTTGCGTTAAGTTAACAAATAAAAATGGATTTTTCAGGATGTTAAATTTTAACTCCGCTGTTGCAATTAAAATTCTCCAACTAATTAACGGATAGAATTTTTTTTTTACAGTCCGTTTTTACCCTATACATTTTTTTCACCCCATCATTATTTCAAGGTTTTAAGTATTAGAGATTTTGCACAACAAAACAAAATGTTACGTAAAGGAAGAAAAAAAATAAAAAAATCCCGAAAAATGAAATATTATAAATATGCAACTTTTTAATATTCCATATTTCCCAGATTGTGGTTACGCACTATAAGGAATGCATAGCTGCCAACTCTTCCGGTTTTCCCGGAAGATTTTAATTCTGTATTTAAAGTGGTACCAAAACTCATGTCATGCCATTAAAATTTTTGAATTATGATAATAATTATAAATGAGTTTGACCACCACTACATATAAATAATTACAACAAATGTATAAAAGCATACTAATCTTTACGATAGCGAATTTTAACCTATTCAAAATATAAATATATTTTTGAGTAAGATTGTTTTTCGGTAATTGTTTAACTACTACTTGGAAAATTCATTCTTAGAAAGAGTGAAAGTTGGCAGGTATGGGAATGTTTTTAAAATGGAATGTTTTTTTTAGAAAAAATTATGTCTTAGTGTCTGTTTTGGTAACTAAAAATATTGCCTGCACTAATTAATTACCATATTTGATGTCACCCATACGATCCATTTGGATAGAGTTTTAAATTGTGAAGATCCTATCATTAGATCAAAAATTATTCAAGGTGCTTCAATTTTTTTTTCTCACTGTCTCAGCGCGAAAAAAAAAGAAAAAAAAAGGGAACCGATCGAATAATTTTTGATCAAATTACCGAATATTTCCATTCTATGACTCAATCTTAATGCCTCGAGAAGGTGATTTCAAATAAGTTAATTAATAGGTGCAGACGATATTTTAAATTACGAAATCTGGGTACTGGGTGGTGCTGGGAAATAGGGTCTCCATAGTTTGATCAGGAAAGCGATCTGAAGTTTGAACCCCTTAATGTTAATTTTACTTTTTGAGTATTTCGTTATATCCTGAAAATTTCTTAAGCGATTTGAAAAATTATTGCACGCACTTATAAAATTCGTTTTTTTTTTCAAAGATACCGAAAATAAATTTTACTAAATATTTGTTATTTTTTATTACCTTTTTTAATAATAGTCGAAAAAATTTTGAATTGTAAGGCATACAACTTTGTGCATCATTTTAAAGAAGGCAATTTCAAATGGCAAAATTTGAGCGAAATCGATTTAATAGTTCCTGAGAAATGGAATTTTGAAAAAGTCGCATAATTAAAATTTATTGAAGTCGTATTCTACGCATTAAAGAACAACAAAATACCTCCTCATTCCCAAAAAATATTTGACCCCTAAATAAAAAAGAGAGATTGACACAAATCTTGATGTCAATTATAAATTATATAAAGTTTTAATTTTGTAATAAATTTTGCTCTCAATAAATTTTTTGCGATACTAACAAATATCGGAGATATTTAAATTGGCCATCTTTCCTCTATATCTATCTAACGTAAATCTTCAAGATTTGTACCTACCAGTTACGTTTTTAAACCTGAAATAATATAAAATAATTTGCAGCTAACACATTTGATCATTTTAATTAATTAATAATAATTTGAACCAGATAACAACCATTTAATAAAGTGGTTGTTATCGAATCCACAAAATAAAGTAATTTTCATCTAAATCGGTCGTCACTGTCCCGTTAATCATCGAATTAGTTTCGTTGCAGGTATGCAAACACAGGAAGATTATACAAATAAATTGGTTGCATGATTAGTTATGATTCTAATGAATATTTTTGAACACATTAATGTTCAATTATTAGAAGTGACCTACGGATGAAAAACACCTGTGTGAAAAAGTGAGGGAAGACATAGTTGTTCATAAAAACATTATAAATATATATTTTTAATGTAGCACTTCAGTTTTGAAAAAAAAAGAGCACTATGTTGTGATTGATGATGCAAAGTAAATTTATGTTTTTCCTATCATGATATCATGAGTTGTTAACAGTTTACATAGTATATTATGTATGTTAATAATTTGAGGTAATAATTTTTATTCCACGAAATGTGTGTNAAAGGAAAATTATAGACATATGGAAAAAAAGGGGGGGGGGAAATAATAATGACAAAAAATAACAGACAACTGAATTAAAAAAAAAGGATGAAATTTTTTTAGAAAAATCGGAAAATAAAAGATATAGTATATACACACAGTATTATATCTCCCAAAAAGAGTGCTTTCTGATATTGTATCAATATATAGCCAAAGCAAAATATATTAATACAATAGTGTAAGGAGTACTCAAAAAAATTTTTTCTCAGAAATTACAACAAATAAAATAGAACACAATAAGTAGAAATAACACGTAAAAACAGAAAATAAAATAAAATAAAAAGAAAAAACAGTGTAAAACAAAATCTCTAAAGCGAGTAGCGAAATCAGATGTACTTACATGAACGGGAAATTTTTCAAGAATGATATAATCTAGTCATCACCTTACACGATTTTATCCGATGAAAATAGTGTTTTCTAATACTGTATTAATATAGCCAATGCAAAAAAAAACAAATTTAACAGTTTGGTTAACGCAAGTTAACCAGTTATTGAATGCTAAGTTTTTTTTTTAATTTCATCGTACATCCTGTACATTTTTCTGCAACCTCTTTCGTTTTTTCTAAGTCTAAAAGTTTTTGAACTGCAGAACAAAATGTTACTGACATGTTACTTAATTCAGTGGCGGTGGTGATAAAGTTTTTTTTAGTATAAAGAAACTTTATCCATTTAATAGGATTTTAGTGTTCAGTGACAGGAAAATATAATTTATCTAAAAAAACAGTTATATGCAATTAAATTATTTAATTGAAAAATATATTTATGAACAAAAAATGAATGTTTGGAATCACAGAAAGATACTGAACAAAATTTTCGGTGCGTGTGTGAAATAATTAGTGCTATTGAAAGAAAATATAAAAACCACTAAATGTTATATCATTAATGTAATACCTTGTTATATCTTTTAATGTTTTCAAAAAAAAGTTTTTTTCTTTATACCCAAATGAATAAACTTATTTTATTTATTTTTTACTTCTTCCAACGTTTTAAAAAAATGTTTTTACGTAGAGTGCAAGTGTTTTACTTTAAATAAATGTTACCTGATTTACTGAATAAAAAGTTTTGCAGTTATGTCGACTTTTCCCCATAAAATGCGCTCAGACCCACGTATGTATTAACCCATATTAATATTTCCTTCCTATAGCTGTCGACCACTTTTAATTTTAAAAATAACATAACCGTGGTACCACAGGAAACTATAAGTTTTTAATATATCCATAAAATTAATGTCATTATGTCAATTTTTCGAATGCAATAAGATATAGCGGAAATATAGTAATACGCGAAAGCTGCGAGAAATCAAATAGAGCTAAATATAGTACCTGACGTAAGGCCAGCTCCATACTTTAAATGAAATGCTTATAAGATGTATGACTTATGATATTTTTGCTGGTCATTTATAGTAGATTAAAAGGTAATACGAAAGAGCATACAAGCCTTAGTAATTCAGGACTGGATTCCGGAAAATGATGAAAACCGGTAACAAGAGCATTTCAATTTCTTCTTTCTTTCAGCAAAAGTAAGCTTTTTGTGAATATATACCCATTAATTATGTACCCCTTCTATTATTATACCCCTAAAATATTAAAAAATATCCGATATGAACATTGAAAAAAATATATTCATAAAATCCAAATAATATATAATACAAACATATAAAATCCAAAATCTGAGAATCTAAAATTAAAATTGCCAAAAAAAAAAAAAAAAACGATAGAGAGAGAGAAATATCACAAGTATTTTGTGTTTTTTCTTCTAACTGCAGATATTCTAGAAAATCCATTATTTTAACAAAATTCAAGCACTGACAATCATTCCAAATTCTCTATTTGTTTTTGGATTCGAGATTTTTTTTTCTCCTAAGTACTAAAATTAAAATAAATCATACATGAAAAATAAAATAAATCATGCATTATGTATATTTATAAAAATAAAAGTCAAATATCAGAATTCTAAACTGACACTTTCTTATATGATTAAATGTAGTGGCGACATCTACTGCGGTTATTAATAACTAATTCCTTTTCAGCAATTTCGTAATTCATTTTCTGTAAATTTTGTAACTACTTTTTCTTCTATTTTAACTTGTAATTAAAAAAAGAATATTCCATAATAATTTAAAAATGAAAATCAGTGATGAAATTTTGTACATAATTCGAATTTATTTTACCTTAGATCTTGTAGAAATTCTGCATTATTTTATTCCACATTAAATTTTATTCCACATTGCATTATTATATAAAATCAGTGACAGAAATTTTTCCACGACTTATTCTGTTTTAACTTGCATCTGAAAATAAGAATTATTTCATTCCATAGGATTATTAATATAACAATCGAGGATAAAAATTTTGGTTCAACCTTGTTTTTTCCTGATTCTAGGGAAAAAAAGAAGCATTTTCTCCTACATCATTATTAATAATTAAAAAGCACGTGTTTTTAATAAACGTAGCCGTTTCTCCATGTCCTTCGTTTCATATATATATAAAAAAAAAATTTAATTTTTTTTAAGGTGGTAGTAAAATGATAGTCAAGTTTACTGAAATTTTTATTTTATTTAATTTTTTAATTATTTCTTAAAAAGAAAAGTAATTTTAAAAAAATCTTTACTGCGCATGTGTCTATGCATTCCTTACATGCATTCATATTTACTATACATTCTTTACTATGCACTCAATGTCTGACGTTTTGTATATATAATCTATTTTATTTATAAAATATTTAAAGTAATCATAAAATATTTAAAGTAATCATAAAATGATAGTCAAGTGCACTAAAATTTTTATATTATTTAATTTTTTAATTATTTTTTTAAAAGAGAAGCAATTAAAAGAAAAATTCTTTACTATGCATGTCGTATTATAAGCGAAGTGATGAAGAAAAATATTTGTTTTTTACTGAAATCAAATGGAAATTTAAAAAAAAAAAAAATTTAAATCTTAAAAGCATTTATATATTATAAGCAAATTGGAAAATTCGGCTCTTAGCAAACTTCGCCACCTTTTAAAAGGTGCAAGGCAAATTGGAAAAGACCTAAGCTTATTGTAGTAAAACCATTGGCTTTCATTTTAATTAGAAAACGTGCGAAAAATTATCCGATTATCCTGCATTTGCATAGACTTAACGTAGCCCACAAAGCTTACTGCAAACGGTTTGATATAAATGCGATTAACCCGGTTAGCACCGAGCATAGTTTTGATGTAAAATATCCTCAGTGGTTAGACGGGTTACAGTCCGAGAGTCCTCTTGCCGTCAAACTAACCATGGGAGGTTTTCGTGGTTTTCCTTTCCATAAAACGCAACTGCAGGTTAGCTCTATCAAAAAGTTATCCGCAAGGACAAAATTTCCTCCAATGCATGAACCATGAGTTCGCTTGTCTTCTGGATTGGGCTCAAAATTACAAGGCTGCAGAGTTGAAGATTAGTAGTCGCAAACATAAAATTGGATTGGCAGTTCAACGACAGTGTTATGTAAAATAGTTTACACAGGGGAGCAGTCGAAATTTAGAAACCCTCAATTTTAATTTTTTACACATGTTGCGCTACAACTCTGGAACTTTCACAATGAATCAGAAAAAAAAAAAAAAAAACACAATCATGAAATTTGTTTATTTAAAGAGAATTTCACGTGAAAAAGTACAGGTATTATATACAATTTTAAATGAAAAAATATCTATATATATCGCATACCTGCCAACTTTTAATCCCTTCCATTATAATTTTTCCCAGTGGTAGTAAAATGGAATTAGAATTTCAATTGTAAGCAAAAAAATACGTTTTATTTGAAAGAGCTTTAACTGACAACCATGATAATAATGCGTGTTTATATATATATGCTTACTTTTTTTAAGAATAGTGGTAATCAAAATCATTTTAAAATTAATCTTATAAAAGAAAAAAATAGTATATATTTACTACCACTTTAAATATAAAAATAACATTTTACGCCAAATGAGTAAAAGTTGGCAGGTATGATATCGGCAATATCGGTTGAATAGTTCTCGAAAAATCAAACTTATGTTCAGACGATTTTCTAATTTTAATCTTTTTTTTTTCAATTGATAAGTTGAATTAATCACATAACTGATAACTTTCAGTTACTCAAAAATTAGTACTCGCTACTCGGATATATTTGCAAACACATGTTATATTTATTTTTGAGTACATTTTACTTCTTTTTAACGCTTTTGTTACGTCATCACTGAACTGTGCACCACGGCGCGAAGTGTGAGCTTCAGATCTTGGTAAGTAGATGTTCGGTTTTTCTTGTTTAAGTGTTAAATAACAATACATTTGGAGATTTTGCAAGCATTAAAAATGAGCCGCGATGGCTCAGGGGATAGAGCGTTCGCCTTCCAATGAGGTGAACCGGAGTTCGATTCCGGCGGTGGCTGGTCGATATGAATTCCGCGTCCGGCTATCACCGACCACACTGCTGATGTGAGATATCCTCAGTGGTAGACGGATCATGGGTTAGAGTCCCTTTACCGTCAGGCTAACCGTGGAAGGTTCTCGTCGTCTTCCTCTCCATGTAATACAAATGCGGGTTAGTTCCACCAAAAAGTCCTCCACGAAGGCAAATTTCTCCAAATACTCGATTCAGAAGTTCCCTTGTCTTCTGGATTGGATTCAAAATTTACAAGGCTACGGAGTTGAACATTAGTAGTCGTAAACCCAAAAATTGGGTCGGCGGTTCAACGACGGTTATAAAATAAAAAATAAAGCATTAAAAATCAGCTGCGATGGCTCAGGAGACAGAGCGTTCGTTTTCCAATGAAGTGAACCGGGCTCGAATCCCGACGATGGCTGGTCAATTCGGCTGGCTTGCATCGACCACAGTACTGACATAAAATATCCTTAGTGGTAGGCGGTTAGAGTCCCCTTGCTAACAGGTTAACCGTGGGAGGTTTTCGTAGTTTTCCTCTTCATGTAATGCAAATGCGGGTTAGTTCCATCAAAAAATCCTTCACGAAGGCAAATTAGATTCAGGAGTTTCCTTGTCTTCTGGATTGGATTCAAAATTACAATACTACGGAATTGAATATTAGTAGTTGCGAACCCAGAAATCGAGTCAGCTGTTCAACGATGGTCATAAAATCAAAAAAAGCATTGAGAATTCAATCGACTCGCAAAACTTAATTTATGTTATAACCACAGTCATTGAACAGCATTTTGAGTTTAGGACAACCATTGTTCAAGTTCATAGTCTTATAATTATGAACCTAATACAGAAGACAAAGGAAACTTTTGGATCAAGTATGGAGAGAAATTTGCCTTCGGGGAGGACTTTTTGATGGCCTTTGCGGTACATGAAGAGAAACAATACAAAAAACTCCAGCGGTTAGTCTGACGGTAAATGGACTCTAACCTATGATCCGTCAACCACTGAGGATATTTTGAGACAGTATTGTGGTCGGTGCGAGAAACTGCGAAATTTGTATGGGTCAGCCATTGCTGGGATTCGAACCCGTGTCATCTTATTGGAAGATTAGAGCTTTATTCCCTGAGCCATCACAGCTCTTTACAATAAATATTAACACATTGCTGACCGGCACCTTTTCTGAAAATTACCCCATGTGCCCGGGTATTATTTTGAAAGCGAAAATGGAAGTAAAACAATGTAAATAAACTTTAAAAACTTCTTATTTTTAATGCTGAATGATAAAACGTATAGCAATCACCTACGTGCAATGATACAACATAAGTTTTGCAAATATATCAAATTTTTTAAAGTTATTATAAATTGGTACAGAAATAAATAGTAAACTTGAAAAGTAAGGAAAATTACGCCCACTTTTTAAAATAGTCACCACGAGATCTATGCTAACGAAAACACGAGTTAGCTCGTGAGCGGTCAGAAATGTGTTAAGCGCATTCAAAATGTGCTTTTAGTGGCATTTACCCAATATAGGTCAAATGAATATTAGCCAGTGACACTTTGAAGCAGATAGGGCCGATTATCACGCTGAAGCCAGCTAAATACGGCGTTCGTTCACATAAATCATCACATAAACCGATGTCCGAGCATGACAAAAGATGGCCAAAATCCCAAAAAATTAAATCGCTCATAAGTAATAACTAACTATTGAAGTTTTTTAGTTTATGAAAGTATGAAAAATAACAAAATAATTTATTATAAGAGCATTATTATTGTTTTACGCTAAGGGGTCAGAAATTTCCCTTATCTGAAATGTGAATTTTTGCTATAGATTTACAGCACGGATGTTACTTTAGAAATCATTAGAATTTCATCATTGTCATTGATTTTTCAAGCTCTAAAAGCTTGAAAATCATTTTATTTGATGATCATGTAAAATAACTAGTAAGCTACAGTAGATTAAAACCTTTGTGCAAAATTGAATGTTTTATCTAATTTTGCAACTTCGCTGTGATTTCTGATAAGAAAACCCCCTTGGATTTTTTTAAAAATATATTAAGCTCAACACACTGGTAATTAAATAATATTTTTTTTTAAAAAAATGCATAAAAGGTCAGGAAAACTGAGATGGGCGTATTAGGCCTTGGCCCTCTGTGGGCGGTCACGCCACTGAGTTTAGTTGTTGTTTTTTTTTAGATAAATAATTAAAGAACACTTAAATATTACAAGAAATGATCAATTAAAGGTATTTTTGAACTGGGGATTGTAAAATGTAAAGATAGATAAGAAAGATAAACTTGTAAAATGTATTTGAAGTTTTATTTACCCTTTTGCGCCGACTGTCACAAATATGTGCCTGCATAAAACCGTATCAATCAGGGTAAAAAGATAAAACTGGTAATCAAAGTATTTCTTTAGCAGTTTATTTGTGGGCGGAGTTATAATTGTTTGATTTATTTAATTCACCATTACTTTGTTCAAAATAAAAGTATTTAGTTATACTTTGAATTAACATTGATTATATATATGATTAAACTAACAATAATTAAAGTAAAAGCAAAGTAAGTGTGTCAAATTAGCAGCGACAACATTTAAGTTACCGTTTTTTATTTAAATACAACTTGATTCTGATTTTGTACGAATGCTTTTCTGAATCGCCCGTCCCCAAGGGGTTAATGGAAGAAGATAAAAATAACAATTTGCTCTTGGCCAATGGATACTTGGTCAACGACACTGGTACAAAATACTTAATATTCTAACGATTTATGGTGACTACATAAGAAATAAAATTTTAACAAATAATTCCACTACATTTAAAAGTCGTTACTTTTTCATCAGAAAACAGAGACTCCCTCTTCCTTCATAATTATGGTTAGCAAATTTAATTTTTAGGTTTAAAAAAAAAAGGTTAGTTTATCTCAGTTTTTCCCAGATTGAGAAAATTCTTAAAAATTAGCGAGACGCGATAATGCAATAATTTCATAATTTATAATTATTAATATTATGTATTATTANAAAAAATCTAATTTATCTCTGATTTTCCCAGATTGAGAAATTTATTTAAAATTAGCGAAACGCGATAATGCGATAATTATATAATTCGAAAAAAAAGAAGCTAAAGTAGGATTTTGAAATTTCATCATAAAATTCCATCAACAAGTGATAATTCAAATGCGTGATATTCGCGTCTCGTAGTACCAAATTACAAATGTCGGATTTAAAAAAAGAAAAAAACTACATGGAAATCCGCTGTAATAACTCTCAAGAACACGAAAACTACACTTCATAAATTCACAATGGAATAATCGCGATGCAT
>NC_092209.1:13511715-13550721 GCF_043381705.1 Parasteatoda tepidariorum
TTTAGTGGTGTACAAAATTCTTTTAATTCCAATTTATTAATACATAACCCATGTACCTACTAGGAAAAATATTTCCTGAAACTACAGAAAATTCGTAATTGTTGGAGTCTCTAAGCTATGTTAAGAAACAATAAATTTCGCTACCACAGGAAAAAAATTTCTCAGAAAAGCAAAGAAATTGACAAGTTGCATTATGGTAGTTAAAACTATCCCGTTTCGGATAGTTTTGAGGATGGAAAATAAAAGATAGAATAAATTTGGCTACGAAAGTACACCCTGCTATTAATATACCCCTCAGATATTAAAAAATATCCGATATGAATAATAATAATAATAATAAAATTCCATTTGCAAAATTTGAGAATATAAAAAAAAAATTGCACCGCCTTTTAAATTGGTATGAAGGATGACTCCCCACCTGATTCCCTCAGTATGATTCTTTCATTAGACTTAATAGACTTACTTCAAAAATATATATATATATATATATCACTAGTATTTTGTTTTTTTCCCCTTCTAACTTTAGACATTTTAGAAAATCCATTATTTTAACAATATTCAAGCTCTGACAATCATTCCAAATTCCCTATTTGATTTTGCATTTAATAATTTTTTCTTCTCAAGCACTAAAATTAAAATAAATCTTACTATTACATTATATTTATAAAAATAAAAGCCAGCCATCAGATTTCTCAACTAACACTTAGATTTTTATTTGACTTAATGTAGTGGCGACATCTACTGAGGTTATTAATAACTAATTCCTTTTTAGTCAACATTTATTAAAATATAAAACTATAACAAATAAAATCTAAAATAGCTCTATATTTTAACTATCTGAAGTAAATTTAAAATGTAATAATGAATATGGAAATATTGATGCATTTTATATGTTATTCCGTAGTATAATTAATATGAATATCAATGATGTAAATTTTTTAACGACTTTTTCTACTAACTTGTAACTAAAAAAAGAATAATCTATAATAATTTAAACATGAAAATCAGTCATGTAATTTTTTGCACAATTCAAATTTATTTTAACTTACATTTGGTTAAATCAGTGATGGAAATTTTTTCACGACTTATTCCATTTTAACTTGCATCTGAAAATAAGCATTATTTTATTTCATAGGATAATTAATATAAAAATCAAGGACAATAATTTTTGGTATAACCTTGATTTTCTTAATTCTGGGAAAGAAAGAAGTATTTTATCCTACATCATTATTAATAGAGCCCGGATTTTGATGACCTAAAAAATCTCAACTAATGCCCTTAAAAAGTGTAAAAAATGCCCTTAAAAATGCAAAAATTGCGCAAAAAATGTCTTAAATAAAGTAAAAATATTGAATTAAAAAAATGTTTTGCTCTTTAAAATTATTATGAGTCATTTAAAAAATATGAAGCAATGCAATACTTGTTCTACGTTCACTAAAGTTTGAAAAATATATTTTATATCCTAAAATAACAAAAAAAGGAAAATATATTGACACCAAAATATTTTTCTTTTGTACAGAAATTTTGATGGATATAACACCAAAATATTAGTAACATAATATTACTAAATATCAGAATTGCATTGGATTATTAAATGTTTTTTGATAATTTGAAATGTAAACGAGCGTCTCTCGTCTGAAAGTAAATTTTCATTCCTGCAGAAGCTTCTTTCAACGTCTACTGATGTTATAGGTGTGTACTTGAAAAAGACGGTCTCACTTACTGACAATTCTTCTTCAATTTGAAAAGATTTTGCTTCACCTGTTAATATCCTATAGATTTTCTTCATTGTTTGAAAGCCAGTGTAATAATGAAAATTGATAAAAAATAATAAAAATTGGGAAAAATTAACAGAAAGCTTTAAAAAATGCAAAATACGCCCCAAAATTTAAAGAAAAATGCCCTATAAATCTAAAAAAATGCTCTAAAAGACAAAAATTGTCCAAAAATGCAAATGTCATCAAAATCTGGGCCTTAATTATTAATAATTAAATTCATGTATTTTTAGTAGACGTTAATTCCAACTTACTCTGAAATATTGCATATAAAGTTTATTTTCTTTATAAAATATATAAAGTGGTAGTAAAGCGATAGTCAAATTTATAAATTTTTCTTTAAAGTGAAATACGACATGTATAGAAAAAAGGAAGGAAACTTTTTACTATGCATGTTGTATTATAAGCGAGGTAATAAAGTTAAATATTTGTTTTTAGCCGAGATCAAATGGATTTTATTTAATGTTTTATTAATCTTAAAAGCATTTATATATTATTTTTAAATTGGCAAAATTTGGCTCCACCACTTTGAAAGCGGCAAGGCAAATTGGAAAAGACCTCAGCTTATTGCAGTGAAAACATTTGTCTTTATTTTAATTCGAAAACATGCTAAAAATTATTCGATTATTTTGAATTATCTAAGACTAAACGTAACCCACAAAGCTTACTGCAAACGGTTTGATATAAATGAGATTAATTGAACAATAGACCCGGCTCGCACCGACCATAGTTCTGACGTAAAATATCTTAAGTGGTTAGACGGGTAACAATCCGAGAGTCCTCTTGCCGTTAGGCTAACTGTAGGAGGTTTTCGTGGTTTTCCTTTCCATGAAACGCAAATGCAGGTTAGTCCCATAAAAAAGTAATCCACGAAGGAAAATTTTCTTCCAATACATGATTCATGAGTTCCCTTGTCTTCTGTATTGGGTTCAAAATTACAAGGCTGCAGAGTTGAATATCGGTAGTCGTAAACCCAAAAATTGGTCCACCGCAACGCGAAGTGTGCACTTCAGATCTTGGTAAGTAGTTTTCTTGTTTAAGAGTTAAATAATAATATTTATTTGAAGATTTCGCAAGCATTAAAAAAGCAATCGAGTCGCAAAAGCATATTTTATTTTGTCACTGAACAGCTGACCTAATTTTGAGTTGTTCAACTCCGTAGTCTTATAATTATGAACCCAATACAGAAGACAAAGGACACTTTTGGATCAAGTATAGGGAGAAATTTGCCTTCGAGAAGGACTTTTTGATGGAACTAATCCGCATTTGTGGTACATGAAGAGAAATAATACGAAAACCTCCCACGGTTAGCCTGACGGCGAGTGAACTTTAACCCATGATCCGTCAACCACTGAGGATATTTTGCGACAGCATTGTGGTCGGTGCTAGAAACTCCGAAATTCTGTCCGTATCTGACAGCCAACGCTGGGATTCGAACCCGAGTCATCTTATTGGAAGGCTAGCGCTTTAACCGCAGCTCTTTACAATAAATAAAGAGCATTCAAAATATACTTTTAATGGTATTTACCCAATGTAGATCAAAGGAATATTATCCAGTGGCAGTTTGAAGCAGATAGGGCCGATTATCACGATAGCCTGCTAAATACGGCCCTCGTTCACACAGATCATCGTGTAAACGAGCTGCACCGAACATGACAAGAGCTGGCCAACATCCCAAAAATTAAATCGCTCATAAGTGATAACAATTGTTGTTTTTTAGTTTATGAAAAATAACAAAATAATTTATTATGAGAGTATTATTACTGTTTTACGCAAAGTGGTCAGACATCAGCTGTATCTGAAATGTGAATTTTTGGTATAGACTTCAAGGAGGCGTTACTTTAGAAATCATTTCTTTTATCGTTGTCATTGATTTTTCACTCACTTGAAAATCATTCTTCTTTCTTTCTTGTTAAATAACTGGTACACTGCAGTAGTTTAAAGCCTTTTGTGCAAAATTGAATGTTTCATCTAATTTTACAACTTCGCTGTGATTTCTGAAAAGAAAACCCCTTGGTTTCCCTCATTTGTTTTGAAACTAAATAAAAATTTATGCAAAACCAAAAAAAAAAAAAAAAATTATAATATTTTGTAAATAAAAAAAAATTAAATGAAAAATAATAAATGTATAAAAAATGAATAAATAAATGTAAACATAAACAAATAAATAAATTAAAAAATAGCTGCTCATAGTTGTCCATATCAATTTTATTGATGAAATGTAATTCGCTCGTTCCATAAAAGCTGGGCATCTGAGGCCTAGTTGGCACTTTTCCCATCCATTTTGTAATAGCCCTAAAAGGGGGGAAAAAGTGTAAAAAGTGAAAGAAAGTGTAGAAAAAGAAAAAAAAAATAGAGAAAAACATCATGTGAGATGTATCAGGCATGGTTTTGAGATTGATGAAATGTAATAATTATTTAAGAATTTAAACAAGATTTTTTAAAATTATTTCTATTGGAAATAAAAAGATAAAAAGCAAAGTAAGTAAAATTAATTTCTCCTTTTTCTCTGAACTTTCATGCTTCATAACCCATAAAAATTACTCTGATGTCTTAGTTTTTTGACAAAAAAATATCTTCTACTTTTGACTGCAATTTCCAATGTTTAGATTGCTTTTAAATCCTTTCACTATAGACAAAAATTTTCGACAAAGTCACAATTATCCTTATGACGCAGCATTTTTATTAAACATTTTTAATACCTTTTTTTATTATTTTATATTAATAAAGATCAAAGTAAAAAAATACCCATTTAGCATTTAAATTAATGATAATAAAATACAGCACGAATCACCGGTGTATCTTTCTGTGTTAAAAGTAAAAATTTCTAGACTATTTTTTTTGTATTAAAAAATACAATGCTTAAATATATTTTTGCTTGTAATTGGAACTTTTGAAAAAAATATATAAAAGGGGCACCGGTGTCCCAACTGCCCCAAAGGGTTAAAGTACCTTAAACACGAAGCAAATAGTTTTTATAGTTTTATTCAAAACGATCAATATTATCATGCCAAAAAGAATTATCTGGGTTTTTAGAACAAAGTTAAAAATTTCTTCTTCTTCTTTTTTTTTTTAATAAATAAATAAATCCAATATTATGAGAGTTTTCCAACATAAAAATCATTAAAATCAATGAATAATTTTCAATCTTTACAAAGCTTTATTAGTCCAGTCAATACAATATAGAATGATTTATTATTTTTTCTTCAATTCTAATATTGAGGTCGCAAACGCATTTAATTTTTACAAGAATGTGGTCTTTGTTTCCATTCAGATTTTTCACCATATTAACTAGCACAGAGGGAGCTATAGACTAATATACCGTTACCCCTTTGGCTGTGATCTCAAAATTTAAATTTAGTAACGGTTACCCAGGTTATTTAGTAGACAAATATCTAATGAATTACAGAAAACTTTCAACATTTAAAACTCATTTTTATTGCACCTCTAAATCTTCAAAAACATAATTTCACACATTTCCAAATGCCAACATGGGAATAAACATTTATACATTAATTAAAACAAAAATGCAACCCTAAAACACTCAAGCATAACCTTCAACTTCTACAGTTCAAAAAGAGACATTTATACAATAAAAACTTCATTTAACATTTCTAAAAACCCAGACTTGGTTTATGATATCTATAAATTACACTTAAATGCCGATTGTTCTCCTACACAAAAAATACACAACATAACAGTTCAGAATTTTCGGTAAATGATTCCTCCAAAAAGTTAACGAAATAAAATTTAAAGTTTTATAAGTACCCTACGGAATTTACTGCTTTCACTCTGGAACCGCCCACCGGACAGGTAGATGAACTCATGGACAAACTCCTCGGCTAGGATCTCGAAATTTCTCCAGCTATTCTAATTTCAAGCGACTTAGGCATGTAGGGGACTTAGGGGACACCGGACGTCCAGCACAGATTCCTTCGGACTTGGCCCATCGTCTCAAAGATATCGGCTTTTGGCTAATCCCGGTAGTCCTTCCCGCTAGAGACTTCAGTTTAGCTTTCCCTAAGGTTACGATCCGCCATCTCCGAGATACTGTCACGAACCACTCCTTCAGCGGACAAACTCCGTATCCCCAGGATACTGCTCTGATTACTTGCTTACTACTGGTACTGCAACTGCTACTACTGCTACTACTGCTACTACTACCTCTACTGCTTTTAGCCACGTTCGTCGCTTCTCTTTTATCCTCCCGTCAACAAGGCGAAAGAATCTAGACTGACCTGTTTACCACGTCCAGAGTCATCCCGCATCCGGCGGACGTCAAAACCAAAAAAAAAAAAAGATCCCTGAGAAAAACCGTCATGAATCCACTAATACTCTATACAAGTTATAATACCATCTTCAATAAATATTAATAAATTTAGTTACATAGATTTTACCCAAAAAAATCCCTTTTTAAAAGACTAATTCAAAATTTCTAAAGAAAATATCATTATGATTGAATTTAAACTTTACCGTAGTGGTGCCATCTACAGACAAATAATCTATCTTTAAAAGTATTACAAAAAAAAAACTTATAATAAATTTCAATTTATTACACTAACAATTATAAATAAGTAGCCACTGGCTACCACTGTCATAAGAAATTATTACCACTTTCTACCAATGTCATAAGAAATGATTACCACTGGCTACCAATGTCATTAAAAATTGTAATCACTTTTAGATAAATGTAGGTACAGCATCAATGTTAGGGTATAATATACATTCTAAGGGATGAAAATGGATTTATTTAATTTTATTCAGATTTTTGTTATTAAATCATCATATTTTAAATTAAGGATTTTTTGAAAATATATTAAGCTCAACACACTAGTAATTACATTAAATTTCTTTAAAAAATACATGAAAGGTCAAGAAAACTGAGATGGGCACAGTAGGCCTTGGCCCTCTTAGAGCAGCCAAAGCCACTGAGATCAGTTTTTTTTTCTTTTTTTTATAAATACATAAATAAAGAACACTTAAATAATACACGAAGGTATTATTCAGGCATTTTTGAATTAGGGATTGCAAAATGTAAAGATTGTAAAATGCATTTGAAGTTTTATTAATGGAAGAGGAGAAAAATAACAATTTGCTCTTGGCCAATCGAAACTTGATCAACGGCACTGGTGCAAAATAGAAATATTCTAACGATTTATGGTGACTACTTAAGAAATAAAATTTTAACGAATAATTTTACTACATTTAAAAGTCGTTAACTTTTTATCAGAAGATAGAGAAGAGTAACTCACTCTTCTATCATAATTATGTTTAGCAAATTGAGATTTAAAAGAAGAAAAAAATCTAATTTATCTCTGATTTTCCCAGATTGAGAAATTTATTTAAAATTAGCGAAACGCGATAATGCGATAATTATATAATTCGAAAAAAAAGAAGCTAAAGTAGGATTTTGAAATTTCATCATAAAATTCCATCAACAAGTGATAATTCAAATGCGTGATATTCGCGTCTCGTAGTACCAAATTACAAATGTCGGATTTAAAAAAAGAAAAAAACTACATGGAAATCCGCTGTAATAACTCTCAAGAACACGAAAACTACACTTCATAAATTCACAATGGAATAATCGCGATGCATGTCCATCAAAAGGAGATTATTTAAAGTCGCTTTTCGATATTCGCATATCGTAATACCAAGGTTAAAATAAATAAAAAATTACTCAAAGGCGTGATTCAATATTCGCGAATTATATTATCATATTAAAAATATCGGGAATTAAAAAAAAATCGATATTGCCAAAAAAATTATCGAAATGGACGCGTATTTTGAGTTAGATAAAGCGTAAATTGCATATTTCTTTATTTTATATTAGGTCTATAACGTAAAAAATGGCTTCTTAAATAACAACTAATGTTTGATATTCCAGGAGCCATTTTTCAGGTTGTGCTCGCCCGTTGGCGACATGAGAAGAATTCAGCCAGTTTTTTGTTTTTTTTTTTTTTCAATTTTTCAGGACTGTGGCTACCCTGGAACGCTCATCAGCCGTTAAGGTCTTACTTTAAATCAATAACAAACCATATTCTAACTTACGCCATTTTTCTCCCCACTCTGCAACGGGGGTTTTCAAGACCTAACAACGAGTCGCTCTTTATAATTTCATTACACCCTGAGCCCCAGGGAGCCCTGAGTGTCAGGGGCGTGCAGGGCGTGTTTTATGAACGACATCATTATCGTCGTTTATCTGGAAATGAATTTCCACTTCTGTCAGCTATTGAATCCCGGACTCCCGGAAAATTAGTCCTCGGAGTTTAAAAATGGCTCCCTTTTTACCTCTCAAACCCGACAGGAGAGGCCGGGACATGGAGAATCAGGGAGATCTTTATGGCAGAATGTGGAAATTGCTTAATTGCATCCCGATAAAAATGCCCTTTTAGTAAGTTTTATGATCGGCTTTCAACTCTCTTTCACTGTGACCGTAACGAAATTGACGCGATAGAAAATGGGCAGGAAAAGTATCGGTAGTAAAAGGATGTAACCTTTCCTACAGCAGGTTTGAAATTTTCCTCCAGAATGGAAAATCGATTTTGAATGTTCGTTAAATTGAACAATTTGTTTTTTTAAGATCCTTCGCGATAAAATGTAATGAAATTGATTAAGACTATCAGATGTTAGAGTAGTGTTCGTGTGTTTCGGATAAAATGTACTATGCTGCGAAATTCGGTGAAATTTAATTTACACTGACATTTTACAGATTGTTTCTCGATTAACGACTTTTTCATCTTAAAATTGAGCGTTTGATGTCATCTTTTCTAGGTTAAAACGTCGTCTATTACGTTATAGCATTAATGTTATGCTATTACATATTTAAGAAAAGTGTTGATAGTAAAAAAATTTTAACTTCATCTATGTCAACGTCATAACATCATCGATCGTTATGTTCGATTATAAATTTAAGATTAATGTTATAGCACCAACTATCTAGAAAATATCGAACGATTAACGACTTTTTCGTCTTTAAATTGAATGTTTGACATCATCGTTGTTAATTTTATAACGTCATCTATTACGTAATGGCATTAATGTAATCTAACAAAAGTATCGGTAATAAAAGAATGTTAACGTTACCTATGTCAATGTTATAAAATCACCTATCTCTATGTTCGATTATAGTATTAAGATTAGTGTAATAGCGCCATCTATCTAGAAAAATCGTCAGTATAGTGAAGGATGTATCTGTCCTGATTAAGATAGATTTCCACCCTGATTACGACAAGCATTATTTATTAAATTGCAGAATTGACGATCGATTTTCAATGCTCGATGAGTTGAAAGATTTGTTTTTTTTTATCTTTATGATAAAATGTAATGAAATCGGCATGATGGTTAGTGTTTGGTTCAGATCCCTTTTGAAAAGTTAAGTGAACTCATTTTATTCTTTAGAACTTGTGAAGTTTTAAATGCATTACATTTCATAATCGACATCTCTGCCCTATTACATTAACATGGTTTAAGATAGAAAACGAGGAATTTCATAATTTATTGGTATTTTAATAAGGGCTTAAGAACTATTCATTCTTACGTTAATTGCAAAATTAAAGGAAATTTGAAGAACTGAGTGGAAGCAGGTAAGTGACATTTTCATGGTGACTACAATCATTTTTTGATTTAAAAAAAAAGTGGTATCCAAACTATTTATCACAGTTTATCATAGAAGGCTTGTATCATAGCAAGCGTGACTAATAATTATTTACCTTATTTTATTTACCACTACATAAGATGGAAAAAAAATCGAGCAAGGAAACTCCAAGCCAATGTGAATAAGTTTAGCTGAGTCATGTTCACTCAGGGAATAGAGCGTTCGCCTTCCAATGAGGTGTCTTGGGTTCACATTTCAGAGCTGGCTGGTGGATTCGAATTCTGCACACGGCTCGCAACGAAAACAATACTGGCGTAGGGTAGGGATAGCCTGGTCGGTAGGGCGTTGGGCCCATGTCCAAGAGTTCGTGGGTTCGATCCCCGCCGTCGGAAATCTCCCTGACTGATGCACGTTAAATCAGTCGAGTCTCAATGTCCTCCATGTTTCTATTACAAATCAATACCTCCGGGGGAACTGATCCAGGAGTTTCCTTGTCCTCTGGAATGGTTCAAAATTACAAGGATACGGAGTTGAACATTAGTAGTCGTAAACCCAAAGTTCAACGATGGTTATAAAATAAAATAAAATACTGGCGTAAAATAACCTCAATGATGGACGAATCATGGGTTAGAGTCTCCTTGCCGTCAGATTATTCATGGGAGGTTTTCGAGATTTTCCTCTCCATGTAATGCAAACGTGGGTTGATTCCATGAAAAGTCCTCAACAAAGGCAATTTTCTCCCTATACTTGATCCAGGAGTTATAACTTCCGAATTTGGTTTAAAATATCAAGTCTATGGAAATGAACATTAGGAGTTATAAACCCTCAATTGGGTCGACTGTTTAACGATGGTCATAAAATAAAATTAATTTGGTTAAAAGTAAAGTGAAAACAAAAACAATTCTACATTCAACATACCCATATAGATGCAACCACTTCAATGATATTTCATCTGGTCATTAAATACCCTTGATGTCACTTACCTGCTTCATCCACTAATAAATAAACACATCCTTAGTTTGTAAGCTGTGAGTTGAAGAGTACTGTCTCAAACAAAAACATCTTTTAACAGATACATTAAATAACACTTTTTTTTAAAATGACTAATTCCTATTCCTCAATATCAGATGGATTGATGAAATTGATGAACTATTGATGATGATAAATTAAATGATGATGATGAATTAATTGACGATGATGAATTAAAAAGTAGTTAGCTCGAAAATCCTTGAAAATTTGAAATAAAGATGACCGGTAGACTCTCTGTCGGCAGTATAACTCTGAGTTTGATTATCGAGCCTTTAAAGAATAAATGATCAGTAACCGCAAAAATTTAATTTCCCAACCTTACAAGCTTGTTACGTCTTATAGATGGTCGTAATAATGCAATGTTATACACAGCATGGAATCAAATGGAATTATATTGTTAGACATGACGCACGATATAAGTATTTACAGCTGGCTAAATATTATTATGCAATCACCCAGCCACAGTGCTTCTGGCGTACCATATCCAATTGCCCCCCTCAAGTCATCGATAAATCACTTGCCTTTTAATACCATACGGTCTATTTTAACGGCCGCCGTTTTTGTTGGACAAGCCAACAGCGATATCAAATTGCTCCGTTTGGGAATTTTTTTTTTTTTCTAGATGTAAACGAAATTTATGCTTTTAGGTATGATTCTTGGTTTAGACAGGTTTCATATTGTCCTTAAAAAATTTATCAATGTGGTGTTAGTTGAATAATAAAGAAGTTGCAATTATTTTTCATCAGCTTTCACTTAAAAAATTTGAAAATATTAAGCGTTATGGTAAACACACATTTATTAAAATGTATTTATTTTTCTTAATTTTACCACCACTTTTAAAATGTTTTTAAGGACTGCACGAACTCTGGGTTTAACTCAGATTTATTTTCCCACCAGTAACTATTTCTTAGCTACAGTGCTGAAAAAAAAAAGGAAGAAACTATCTTGAATAACTTTTGATCTAAAGAACAGATCTTCACGTTCTAGGTCACATATCTTAATGGTTCGAAGGAATAACTTCAAATATGCTAATTATTCAGCTCAGACGATATTTTAAGTTACGAAATCCGACACAAAAATCTATTTTCTCTGAATAAATATACTTTTTTACGATGGATATCGATTTCTGACCTCCAAAATATAGGGAGTAGCCTTAATCTAAAAAATATGGCTCCCATAGTTTGGTCAGGAGAGCGATCCAAAGTTTTGACACCTTAAAGTTAATTTTTCTATTTGTATATTTTGCAATATCTAGAGAACTTTTTAAGCGAGCAGAAAAAATTTTGCACACAGTTATAGAAATCATTTATCTAAAGATAATTCCTTGCAAAAAATTCATTTTAGTAAATATTTATTATTTTATTTAATAATAGTCGAAGTTTTTTTAAAATAAGAATGGGCGATAATTTAATAGAAATACTGTAAACTTTTAAAAATTTGCATTAATTAGCCAGTAAATAAAACGTTTAGTTGAAAACAAACTTTTCGAACATCAGTTTGAAATAAAAAGAAAAATATGCTGCAAGATTTTACAAACATTTTAAGAAGTTTGCTCAAGGGTTTTAAAGAAAAATTATCACATTTAATAAGCTTATATTGGTTTGAAAGAATAATTTCGAAAACATTCGCATTTAATGACTGCCAGTTTTTGCTTCCTCGAAAAATGAATTTCTGAAGTGTAACAAATTGTAAATCTTTCATTGGCATTTCGTTTATTGACATGACAGCCCTTTGTGGGCCAGAGCCTTCCTTAGAACCTTCCTCCATTCTACTCTTTTCTTTGAGATTGTTCTTCAGTTAATAATTCATAGGATTTTGAAATCTTCTTCCACACAATCAAGCAATCTGATCCTAAGCCTAACTGCAGTTCCCATTGGTTTGTATAAGCCTAACTGTAGTTCCCATAGGTTTGTAATCGAAGATCTTAAATGTTAAATAAGAGGGGTCCATTTGATAGACGCGACCGGCAAGATATAAGCAACTTAATCAATTATAGATAAAAAAAATATTTCAGTCTTTAACCAGAGCTTAATTACATGAGTGTGGAATTATTATGAAATTTTATATATTCGTATTTTACTCAATTGGAGTGAACGTTAAAATTGCATCTTATTAAATTCAAAAATGAATTAGAAAAATTAAAAGCTTCACCATCACTTTCAATATTTCGGAATATCTGGTGAGGTTGAAAGCTGTGTTATATAAACTAACGCAAATGTTTTCAATATATCTAATAGCGACTTCTGTAAACTATTGCTTGAACTATTAAGTCTTTAAAAATTTCAAACTTTAATTCTTGTTTAAAAACAAATTGTATTCTTTTTTTCTTTCAAAATAGAGTAATTGAGAATGTATTGAATAACTATTAAAATATGACAGTGAATTGTTATTAATAAAAAAAGTCGACAAATAAATAACTTCAATTAAAACATGCAGCTTCCAAAGTGATATTTTCTGAAGAAAGTATTTGAGAAAATATTCTTGAAATTATTAAACATAAATTTCAAGCTCTTTTCCTTTTTGACAGACGGTTTAATAGTGATTAATATATAAGATGGAAAAAAAANCAACGCCACCTATAACTGAAAGTCTCCACACGATTTCTTACAGGTAGTCCGATCAAAACATTTTAAAAGTAAACAAGTTCGCAATAAAGCTATTTAATAGAATATCTATTAAAAATTAAGAAAGTGGTAGCAAATATATCTCTAAAAATTTGCTTAATTTATGAATCTGATTGATTTGTCTTATTTACTTGTCAACCACCATAAATTCAATTCTCAAATATATATGTTACATTTTTCCCAATTACTTTTAAATAAGAATTTGGGTTCATGCGCACAACCGGTTCACTTTTTAAATAATCTGCGCAGACTACTTATGAAAAACCGTGTGGAGGCTTTCTGATGTAGGATGTGATGGTTTATCTGAATTATAAATAATACTTTTCCCGCTTACCTGAATGGTTTATAAAGAACAACTGCCAAATTTCGCTTTTGCTGAAAACAATTTTTCTAGTGGTTGTAAGATGTCATTTAATTGTAGGCAGAAATGTTTTTTTTATTTACTAAATATACCAACGTTTGCTTAGCCTGCAATTATATAAAGTGTGTGTTTTGTTGATATATGTGTTCCAAATAATTTTAAATTAAATTTACTGTTCCTAAATATGAAAAAAAAAATTTTAAGTTTTGTCACCACTTTAAATATAAAAATAAACTTTTATAATAAAATCAAAAATTTTATTATTAGGGTCTTAAAGATATCATTTGTCTTTCATGCAGCGTCAAAATATTGATGCATTATTAAAATTTTGATAGGAGTAAATGTACCATACCTGCTAACTCTTCCGGATTTTCCCGAAGATTTTATTTTCATATTTAAAGTGGTAGTAAATATATACTATTTTTTCTTTTATAATTTCAATTTTTAAATGATTTTGATCACCACTATTCTTACAAAAATTAAGCACATATATCAATATGCATTACTATCATGTTTGTCAACTTAAGTTTTCTCAAATACAACGTTATTTGTTTGGTTAAAATTGAAGTTTTAATTCCATTTTAATATCACTGGGAAAACTTATAATGAAAAGGATTAAAAGTTGGCAGGTATGATATATCATTTCATATAAAATCGTAGTAGCTGTGAAGGCTCAGGAGAAAGCTTTTTCGCCTTCTAATGAAGTGACCTAGCTTCGAATTCTGCTCCCGACCAACGCCTCCTACAACTGAAAGCCTCCACACGGTTTTTTATAGGTAGTCCGATCAGACCATTATGAAGGTAAACCAGTTTACGAAAGAGCCACTTAATACGAAATCTAGTAAAAATAAGAGAGTGGTAGCAAATATATGTCTAAAAATTTGTTTATTTTATGAATATGATTGGTTTGTCTTATTTGCTTGTCAACCACTACAAATTTAATTCTCAAGTATATATGATAAATTTCCCTCAGTCAACTTCAGAATAAAATATGGGTTCCATGCGCACAATCGGTTCAATTTTTGAATAGTCTGCGTGGACTACTTATAAGAAACCGTGTGGAGGCTTTCTGATGTAGGAGGTGATGTCCCGACTCGCATTGAATACAGTGCTGACGTAAAATATATCCTCAGTAGTGGACGGATCATGGAGTAGAATCTCCTTACAGTCCTCTCCATGGGGTACAGTTGCGACTTAGCTCCCTCAAGAAGTAAGCTCGAAGGCTAATTTGTGAGTGTTTGATCCAGGACTTCGTGATTAGGCTCCAAATTACGGAGTTGAATGTTGATAGTCGTAAACTCTGAATCGGGTAGGCTGTTAGATGCTGGTTATGAAATAAAATAAAATTAATTCGACAAAAATGTTAGCATTATGTCTAATTAAAAAAATCTTAGTGAAATCATCCTGTCCTTTTTATAAACGTAACTTTCTTTTCATAATATCTTCCGAAGGTACTGATTATTTTATAGACTTATTGAACAATTATCAATAAGCAAGGAAAAATAATAATAATTTCACCTTCGGAAACTTTGCAGAATCCCAACAGCTCTGACTTTGTAAGTTTTTATCAACATGTATTTTTTTTTTCTTCAAAATTAGTACGTTTTGGCTCTGTCTATTTACTGTAATGGATTTGAATCAACACATGCTTGTAGAATTTTTTTTTTCTTTGATGAAAATATAAAAACAAAATACAGTTCATGCTAAATTGATGTGTATCGAAAACAAATAATTTTATTTGCATCTTCAAAAATTAATCCGAGTATAGATAAATTGTCAGAACAACAAACGAATTCAAAGTCCAAATTAATTAATTATTGACTGTTTTATAATTATTTAAAATTATATTTTACGTGTCTCAACTACTGAGAAAAATGTGTACTGTTTGCCTAAAAATACCATAATCACCCGAAAAATTTATTATTTTCTTTTTATATTGTTAACACGTGGACTGCCGGGCTAATTTTACAAGGCTTACCCGTCTGGCCACAGCGGTAAATTACTATTAACTAAATTCGCAAATATTAGACAGATTTTGCTAATTTTTAAAAGGTTTTGCATGACATACCTAAGACGAAGTGGTGAATTATATATGTTTACGAATCGTTTAGAAATAGTGGTGGATAAAAATCTATTAAACTGAATTTATTAAACCAAGAATCACAATTATTAAACTACCACTTGAAAATATATATTCGCTGTTCGGAGAAAGTTAGCATCACTGTGTATATAATTAAAACTATTTTTGTGTGTTCTATAATGCATTAATTTGTTCAAACCATTTTGGTAACGTTAATAATATAAAACAATTAAAAATTTACTAATAATCCTGGCATCATCGGTCACCGATGGCCCCCTATGGTATTCAACTTGTAAAAACACTCTATAACAAAAAAAATCGACGCACCAAGAAGGAGTTGTGTGATTGAAACGAAAATTGGTGGATAGGAAAAAAATGTACAGAATAGTAAATGATTAAAATTTCAGAACAATTGAATAATTTATTGCAGAGTTACAGTAACAAGTTCAATAAGGTGTTGACCAGCCTCTAGCCTGGATACAAGCTGCCACACGGCGTGGCATAGACCGATAAAGCTCCCGGATGGTCTCTTGCGGTATTTCTTGCCAAATTCGATCCAATTGTCGATCGAGGTCCTCAACATTCCATGCCAGATGCAATCGCCTTCCCATCATATTCCAGACATGCTCGATGGGAGAGAGATCTGGTGATCTGGCAGACCAAGGAAGAGTTTGCCAAGCTTGCAGACAGTTCATAGCAACACGTGCCGTATGTGGTCTGGCATTGTCCTGCTGAAAAACCAGCCCAGGGCGCTGCAAAAGGAACGGTAGCAAAATAGGTCTTAGGATGTCGTCGACGTACCGCTGTGCAGTAAGTGTACCTCTAATGACGATCCTAGGGGTCCGGCTGTCAAAGGAAATGGCACCCCAGACCATAATGCCTTGTTGAGGGCCGGCGTGGCATGCAATAGTGAAGGCAGGATCCCCCCTCTGCCCTGTGCGTCTCCAAACACGTCTTCGATGATCGTCAGGACACAGTTTGAAGCGGGATTCGTCGCTAAAGACTATACGTCCCCAGTCGGCATCATTCCAGCCTGATCTGTTCAAAACATTCATACATACGAAATTTCAAAGCAATAGGATGATTGCTTCTTGGTGCGTCGATTTTTTTGTTATGGAGTGTAAGTTAGACAATTTGAAAATGACACTCATATTTTTAACACGTGCGAAGGGCGACTCTTTCTCATAGGATTAACATTATGCACTATTGTAATTCGGAATTCAAACGATTTTTCCTTTAAATTATTTAAAAGATAACATGCTAGCTTACACCTCTATTTAAATAAAAACGAGTTTCACTAGGAGCATGCACTTAAGTTAAATCAACGTGGATGGCATGTGGGGCTACGCCACAGCATTGGTTTTTAAAAACATGTGAAATCATTGCTCATTTTATTTAAAGATAAGCTTTTGAAACGGGTTTCTATATACCTAAATTATAAAAAAGTCAATAGGAATTAAATTAGTATTAATTTGTAATTTTTAAACTGTAAGTCAATCTTTTAAATTATTCAGAGTGTCTATAATTTTTCTTTCTTTTGCTGAGTTGAACTTTTATAAAATGTGTTTCGTTTAAACTAATAATATTAAGTTCACCAGGACGGAAAATAAATACTAACGAAGGAAATAATTTTTTAAACATTAATACTATATAGATATTCAGTTTTGTACATGATTGTAGAGTGTTAATTAACCGATACAGTGTTATGAACTGACTTATGTAAGTTCATTTTTGGTGCAAAAAAGCTGGTGCAAAAGCGCCACTATCGGAAATTTCTGTAACTGAGAACTAGACCGAAGATTTACAAATGAAAGCTGCTCGTGATCTTTAGTATGGAAAACATTATTTTCTTTGGAAACAGCTTTTAGTTTATTTTGTAATAGCTGGTGTAACTTTGAATAGAATAATATTGAATGATTAATACGATTTTTCAGCCCGTAAGAAAGGCAGGTATTGAGAAACTAATTATAAGAGATATATAATTTTAAAAAAAATTTGTTTGCAGGACATACACGCATTAAAATTTATAAAATAAAAATGAAATTTTTAAAACTGAGCAACAATCTTTTTATTCAAACAAAGAAAAACACAGAAATATATATAAATAGTTAGTTTTTGGTTTTATTTGTTCGTAAAATTCACCAATAGTTTCCATAATTCAGCAGCCAGCTGCCAAAGTTAAATAAGTCTATATTTGAACTTTTATATTTTACATTTACCACAATCACCTATCTTATATCTCGAGTAGTTAATTCATGTCTTTGAGCAGGGACTCTGTATAGAGCCTCAAATCTGCCATTAAAAGCTCTGTGTAACAGTGATAAATGCTGTGTCTTGTTACTGAGTCTCCAACTGTGCTCATACAGAACAAGAGAAGCTATGATAGACAATAATGTCAGTATGAGTATGAGACCTACGCTAGCACTCATACTTGCTGGGGACATGCACACGCCATAAACGATTTCTTCCCTTCGACCTCTGAAAATCGCCATGTTTTCTCTGGTGAGATTAAATTCGAAAGCCAAGTCAGACGGAGCTATCGCTTGGAATCTCTGTTTAACGCCAAACACTGGCTCGGAGGATCTTTTTTTCCTGTTCAGTGCTCTTGGTGCATATCCAGTTCTGTCTTTGTCTGGTTTGAGACCCAAACCACCATCGTCCAGTGATGGGGGTACGAATCCCGCAATGGGGGACCTCATTGCAGGAGAAGCATCTCCTGCTTGATTGGGGGCTGGAAGAGTGTTGGAAGTTTTCGAATCAGTTTCGTCATTTATTTCCATATGATCAAATGATTGTTTTGTTGTCTGATAAAGCGTGTCAGTCTGGTGTTTTTCGGAGTTTGGTAAGCGATCTGCATCGACTTTACTAGCTTCCGTCTTAGAAGCAGGATTGTCCTCATAAATTAGATCTTCTTCTGAGTCCATTCTGCGATCAGATATAACGCTCATCATCATTTGTTGTTTGTGGGTAAATTGCGGAATCGGATATGGGTAGTGCCGCTTATCCTGCTTTAGATCACGAGCCGTCGTCTTTTGAGGCCACCTAGCAGTCTGGTACGTGAACGGTAAGAGGGTCGGCATCATCATCATCATTTTTGACATCATTGCCGATGACATATTTGTAGGCGGAAGGGTATATCTGGGCACATAAATAGGTTCAGGGAAAGGATTAGGAGTAGGTCCTTCCTGAGGATGGAACGCTTCTTTGTATAGTGGAAGTACCCCATCCGAATGTGTTTGAGATTTTAATTTATAGTTTAATGAGTGAGATTTTAAGTCTTCTTTTGTTAATGGTTTCACCTCATCAAATGTCCAAGGAGCAGGTTCTGGTTTTGGTTCTTCTATGCGTTTCTTTTCTATGTGGGGACGAAGAACTCCAGGATTGTGCATAGGACGAACCTCTTCAAATGTCCAAGGAGCCGGCTCTGGTTTGGGTTCTTCAGGACCAGGGAAAAAATAATCATTTTTATGACTATTCGTTGATAATTTTTCTCTGATTGGACTCTCATGGTGGTTATTAAAGTGTTTGTTAGTTTGATGAAATACTTCCTCTTTAGTCAAAACCTTTACATCATCAGCTGACCAGGCAGATGGTTCAGGTTGCGGAATATACGATAAAGGTTTAATACTCTGTTGCACATTACTCTTAAAAATTGATCCCTCGTTTTTAACAATTGCTTGTTTATGATGGGGAGTTGCATCCTTCACGATTGGGATTACTTGATCAGCAGTCCATAATGAAGGCTCAGGTTGAGGAGGTAGGTCCGGAATTTCTTTCAAAATAGGTATGTGGTGTTTCAAATGCTGCTGGTTCTGCTTTTCATTACCATAATCAATCCAGTGAGCATCGTGGCCGATAATTTTATGATATTGCCCAACAGAAACAGGGTTTAGAGGGTTAACCACGTTATGAGTTGCAGCAGCTTTGATATCTAGCTCTGAGTTAGACTCAATGCCAGTTTCAATTTTGGAATTTTTTACTGGAAATGATGATGTTTTTGGAATTTTGTGTCCATATGGGATTACCGATGGATCAATGTTGGGCAACACTTCCTTGAAGGTTGCCGTGGTGTCTCTTTCAGGATAAGCAATACTTGTATTTAATGATATTAGATGTAATTTCTGTTCAGCCGTTACTAAAGAATCTCTATTCTTTTGCCGACCTTTTAGAGCATGAGCCGGTACTTTAGTAAGATAAAGCGGACGCTTCCTCTGAGAAGGTTCTTGAGCGTGAGGAAGTGGATGAGGTTTAGACTGAGATGTTTCTGGTCTTTGAGGTTTCTTTGATTCTAAAGTATGAGGCTGTTGTGCAGGTAGGTTGGCTTTTGTGAATTCGACGACTTTTTCTTGCTTCTTAGATTCCAATGCGTGCAAGAAATGAGTCGGAGTTTGAATTTGTTGTTTAGCTCTTGCGAATTCAGCTAACTTTTTTTGTTTTATCGATTCGAGGGAATGAAATTGCTCACGTGGGTGAGGATGATGGTCTATGAACAAGTTACTGTTGCAAGAGTCTGGACAACCATGCCGACAAACCTCCACCAGACAGTGTACAAGAACATCCAGCTTGTCAGGAAACTTGAAAGCAAAAATATGTGAATATGCCACGAGTGTTGCTTTTCCACCGAAATCACGGATTTTTGCAAATGGAGTAAGGAGAGAGGGCCTAACTACGCATCCAGTTTCATCAGTTAATACGATGTCATTTCCAGTACCATCACTGGCAATGCACTTTTTGACTCTCATGTCAAACTCTCGACTGTGATCATTTATGGCGATGACTAATGTCAGTGGGCTACCTATAGGAACTAATCCTCCAACTTGTCGAGCCCATGGACCTTTTCCTTCCTGTACTTCCATCCAACAGTCAATATCATCACCTATATAAACAAATGCGCATTTTAAAATATTAGTTGTCGAAGATCAATGAATGTAATTTTGTTAAGTTTTATAATATTATAAAGTGTCTGTAATTTTAATGAAATTGCATTATTACAGATTGAAGATTAAATATATGATAAACGCGATATACAGCACGGCTTAATAGTTCGCGCTTGCATTTTCCCTCCCTACAATCTCACGGAATAATTTTATATTTTAATGTTTATCAGATTTTTAAGAACGAGATCAGATATTTAAGAAATTACACTATTTATTTTAACGCAAAATTTGCTATGATTCAATATTCAAATAGGAGATAAAAAATAATGTTCCCATAGAAAGGAAATAGTGGACATTCCATAGGGAGGCATTAGATGTGCATAATATCTTTCGCCCCTTTCTTTACATCTCTTAATTTGCAAATCTATCAAAAAGGAAAAAATAGGTAAGGGTTTATTGATTAATAGGTAGACCATGGAATATCAATAACGGAATACACCCCAAACATGTTAACTCGAATAAAGGCTAAGTACGCGAATGCTTTGCTAGAAAAACAGCATATGTGGAAACAATATTCTGTCCTGCTTGTGATCACTGGACAGTATTCAGTGATCGAGTATGCATTCCAATGAATTATGCCTCTAATGATTGTATTTTTCCGTACTAAGACTCAATCTTAATGATTCGAGG
Organism: Parasteatoda tepidariorum; assembly: GCF_043381705.1. Classification (NCBI taxonomy): domain Eukaryota; kingdom Metazoa; phylum Arthropoda; class Arachnida; order Araneae; family Theridiidae; genus Parasteatoda; species Parasteatoda tepidariorum. The sequence goes on from NC_092209.1 coordinate 13,532,749, forward strand.
GCTTCACCGTAAATGTGCTAATTAATAACTGCTGACATTGATTTAAATTACGTAATGAGACTCAAAAATGATGTAAAAAATTTTATGCCTTAAAATTCAATATTTTTCGGCTGTTAATTATTTTTTTTTTAAATAACTATAAAAAAATTAGTGAATTATTTTTTGTATTAAATTATCTTTGGATAAACGAGTTTATAATTACGTACTGAAATTTTTCGATTCGTTTACAAGGTAAATGACTAATATCCTGCATTATTATTGGAACCATTTTTTTTTCAGATTGTGCAGATATTTTACAGATTGTGACCCTTGAGGTTATAAAATCCAAATTCGTTAATGAAAAGTTATGTTTATTAAGAGAAAGTGCGTTTTTGTGTATGATTTCATAACTTAAAATATCCTTCCTCTAATGTATTAATATACCCGATCCTTTAAGATTGAGTCTTAGAGGGCTAAAATCCAATCATTAGATAAAAAGTTATTCAGGATTTATTTACTCAGTTTTACCTTTTATTTTTAGGCCTCGGGGAGTACCCATCCTGTGTATCCTGTTGCAATAGGTCCAAGAAAGTTAGACTCTTGGAATTTGAAAGAAAGAACAAGTCCATAAAGGCACAAAAAAATGCAAAAGCCAGAAAAACAAGGAAGTAAGTGAAAAGAGCACAGAAGAGAAATGAAGGGCAAAATAAAACAAAAATAGCTAATTTTATCAAAATAATAGACCGCGAAATAAGAGTTGAAAAAATTGCAAATGTCATCAAAATAGAGACTTCGTAATATGAACACAAATGAAATCCAAACGCTATCAAAATCAGGTACTGAGCAAAACGAGCGCAAAAGTAAAATGCAAACGCAATAAAAATCAGAAACAAAAGCAAAACGAGGACAAAAAGAGCAAATGCTATCAAAATCAGGGACTAAGCAAAAAGAGCACAAAATATAAATGAAAATGCCAAAAACTTTATCAAAATTAGTGACTAATCAAAAAGAGAGTTACCTTGAAAATTGAGTTCAACGACGTCTATGTCAGATATAGCTAATGTGGGCTTGGATGAGGGTTTCTCGAACGATTCTAACCATTCACATCTGAGGCGTTTCGCCTCATCCCATGCTTCGAGAATATCTTCACCATACTGTATAATTATAGTGTTTTCATGAAATTTACCACTTAGATCCTCTATTGTTCCACAGCTATCGTATCTGAAATAAAAAATCAATAAATAAACTAAGTATTAAAAAGTTATTTTAACCCTTGGAATAAAGTATTTCCTGCAACACAGAGCGCTCCTAGGATTCCACCAAATTTAAATAAGTGTCAGCAAAATTTTAAAATAAAATACTCAAATGAAGTTAGGATACAACTTGAATCAAAATTTCTCAACTGTAGGGAAAAAAATCGAATCTTATTTAACTTATAGCTTCTGAAACTATATGAACTAATTAGACTTTTATGTGAATAAATTATCAAAATTACTGCCTTATTCTCAGTTTTTGCAAACTTCTATGAGCCCAGCTAATGCAGCATTGTAATAAGTTTTTAAAAATTAAAGAATTAGACCATAAACGCTTTTCATTTTCACAAAGGCTTTTCTCCATATTGTCTTTTCGCACCATTTTCAAACTAAGCGTTTACGAAGCTGGCCTTGGAAAGACTAAGTAGACATTGAAGAGTAGGCAAGATTTTCGCTTTAAATCTATATAATTTATAATGTATAACATAGCTCTAATTGTAAACAACTTATTAAAAAAAACATGAAATGAACAATAAAAATAATATTAATAATCGATGTTAATATCATTTTTAACATACTGTTTTTTCATCACTGAATAACTAATTCTAAATACGGTTCGTTAGTGTTGAAAAAAGTTGGTCCTGCTATACTGAAAAGCGACATCTATTGCAAAATGTTGGAACTATTTTCATTTTGTCCTAAAATTAAATAATATTGATAATACTGGCTGAAAATAAGTTCAATTGATAATTTAAATTATAAGCCACAAAATTATAATAATATTTGAAACTTTCAAATTATTATAAAATTTACTATTAATGTATCAAGGAATTTGTAAGGGTAGATAAAATACAAGTTTACAGGGAAAAAGATAAAAATTTTATCATGATGCTGCCATCTATTGACTTTTTATTTAATCACAATTTTCAGAAGTAAGACGATGAAATATTTTTATCTAGTGCTGCTATTAATATATCTTCTAAGTAAATGTATTTTTCATGATTTTTTTTTAATTAATCGACAATCATATTTATAAATAATAATAAAGTCAGTTCATTAAAATATTTGTTAGATAGTATTTTACTTTAAAAATATTTAATAGGGATTGCTTTTTAAGAGTGCTTGATAATGTTTAGAACTTAAAGCAATAATAATGTGTAAATTAGGGTTTTGAGTTAGCAGTTTCAAAATGAACATTTTTCAGATTTCACGTCTATTAAAATTTAACTTTATTACAGTTTAAACTGATGAAAATGGTTTGATGGAGCTGAAAAGTTCATATAAATTGCACAAAAGCGGAGATACTTATCACAAATCTAAAAACGGACAAATTTAAATTATTCAACTAACATTTAAAAACTGCTAATAACTCATCTGTATTGCAAAAAATTTGTCAGAATGACCTAAAAGATACTGTATGCCTTATATCTAAAATTCTAAGGTGACTGCCATGTATTTTGCATGTTTCAGAGGAAACTGTTGAATAGAGTAAGAAGCAACTCTCAGTTTTTTCTTCTTTTTTTTTGAAAAAATTAAATTAAAATGATTAAAATCACGTATAAAATGCATCCTTCCCACCTCTATTATTTCGACTGTTGAGTTCCGTCCGGAGGATAAAAACCGCTTAAGTATAAATATAAAACAATTTTGCTGAAAATTATTATTCGAGTTTAATTAATTTAAAAATTACGAGTCAATTTATTCGATTGCAATTCTAGTTCCATAAATACATTTATTCAAGTTGTAAAGATTTGTTCCCAATTTTTTTCTAATATTTTTAGAATTTTTTTGCAGACCTTGTGTGTTTAATTCTAAAAATTACAATTAATAATACCTTAGCATGCAGCTAGATGGCAGCGTCATATACATTTTTAGTACTTTTTGAAAATCTTTCCTTGTGCCACAATTCAACCTCAGATTTAGTCAGTAGTGGCGCCATCTTTCAGAATCAACCATAACAAATATTAACTTTATAATTATAAAACATACTAAATTGCCTTTAAAGAATATTTCAATACAATGTCATTAAGTTTTAGATCTTTTTCTCTAACAATAGCAATAGGTTTATAATAAACTAAAGAGTATAATTAACAAAGGATGTCTACTTCTTTATTTCACAGTGTCAACCCTTTTCATAACAATTGGCATAATATTTTTCTCCACTACATAGAGTGGTAGAATTTACCATTTTACATTTAAAATAGAGAATTTGATTCCTAGGGATTTTGACCACCGCAATATATAAATAATTTAAACAACTATGCAAGACCTGTACTAGCAAAGTTAAACAAATTGAGCCTGCTTTAAATTTTATTTAAATAAAATTTAAAATATTGATTGGAGCTAGTATTTCAGTGTAGGGGTGTAAGCTTATGAGATAAACAGTGACTTTGTACATTTAACAACTGGAAAATGGGGATAAAAAAATATTAAAAAAGCTAAGTTTATTGAAGGTATAAAAAAATTTGATAGCTAACGTAGTTGTAGCTAATTAATCTATAAGAACACCTTTTCTTTCCAGTTAGTTGTTATCACGTTTTGTCAAAATCGCCAAGTTAAAAAAAAAAATTTTTTTTTAGAGAAAATGGTGATTGGTTAACTAAAACTAACGATGGATTCGTCATTTTTAAATAAACATTTGAAAGAAACTCTTATTTTTACCAAAATAAAGTTTTTCATGATGTATAGAAGTACAGAAGAGACACAATAATTGATTTACTGGAGTTAAATAAATTATTTGAAATACTTCAATAGGTTATAGCTCTCGTGTAACTTGACGCTTCATAGATATGCACATCGACGGCTAAGTTCGATGAAGAAATTTACGAGTATTACAAAATTGAACATTTTGTTTACGGAATAGATAAGAAACTAAACATTAAAACACTTTTTGTATACAACTTTTTAAAATTTCCCCTATTATCTGCAGCATTAGTATTAGTTTCGAAAATATAAATGTTTCACATACATGTTCACATACATGTTTCATATGTTTTAGTACTATATAATGAAAGTTGTCCCAAAATTTATGCAAGATTGGAATAAATAAAAACACTTATTAAATTTTAGTGTTGGCAGCCTTAAATTGAAATACAGTTGGACAGCTGACGTCATTTATTCAGTATCCTAAAAAAAAAGAGAAAGAAAATCTAACCGGTAGTCTTGCAGTCCAACTATGACGTCATAGCAGCTCAGATTAGTGTAAATATATGCATTCATATCATCAAGAGGAAGATATTAGCGCCTCTGCCATCTGCTGATAATCGAGAGAACCTCAGGAATAAGGTGAATAAGTTTACTAAAAAAAGCGTTAAAGAACGACGTGTTCCATAGATAAACAACATTTCAAAATTAGCGAAAGTTTGAATGTTAAAGTTCCTAAATTTCGTACAAAACAGGATCGAAATATTGATTTTACTTCGTGAACTGTGAAGAGAGTTATTGAAAAATTTAAGGAAACTAGAACAATTGGAGAAGCTAAACACACTGTCCGTAAAATACAGTGATATCTCAACATGCCTTTTGGACATGGTTTCTACGGGACGGCGTGACATGCCATACTGCTCGTGAATCAATCCAATTTCTGCCTCAGACATTTCCTGGATGCGCATTCTCTTGTTTCGGTTATGAGAATTGTCCCCTAGATCATGTGATTTAACACCATTGGATTTCTTTCTATGGTATTATTTGAAGCCAAAATTCTATGTCAATAAACCGATAGTGCCGCATGTATGCAAAATAACAATAGATAAAAGATATAATTTGAACCAGCAAAGCTATGGAGCTCATTTGCGCAAAGGGCCATTCCAGATATAATCCTATCCTATGTACTTTAAATGTCAATGAAAACAAAATCAACAATTCGAAAAAAAACTGTGTTTTCCATTTAATTCAAATCTTTCTTAAGTTTTGGGATACGCTCTAAAATACAGTTATAACATACTTTATATGGAATGTGACTTCCTGCACACCCGCTCTTGGTGCGACATGGTAACATTTTTCCTGGTGATGCCCTGCATTAGAGTAGACTACCCCATAGAATGGTAGGTCAAATCCCATGTGAACCGTCATGTAATCTTTGCTACAGACCACATCCAGTCGATTGATTTGTGACTTGGGTGATTCTAAGGAGTTTCCATGAAAGTGATAGTCCTAAATTTATATTATTACTAATGTATTTTCATATTATAGAACAAAATGGGTTTACATAATTGAGGAGGATAAATTAAAAAAAAAATTAATTTGTTTGCATAACAAAAAACACGAGTCTGGCATTTTGGTAATCAACCCGATTCGTGTTTTTGACTAGGACTGGCCCACAACCCACAACATCATTGAAGCCCATATCGCGCAAGGTTTGAAAATCATTTATAATCTGGCACGGACCGTGATGACCCATGTGATATAGCTTTCGCCTTCCCATGCGAATTCCGCAACCGGTTTTCACCGCCCGCAGTGCTGACGCAAAATATTCTCAGTGGTAGACTGATCATGGGTTAGACTAACCGTGCGAGGTTCTCGTGGTCCATGTAACGCAAATGCGGGTTAGTTCCATCAAAAATTCTCCCAGTACTTGATCCAGGAGCTTCCATGTCTTCTGGATTAAGTTCAAAATTACAAGACTACGGAATTGAACATTAGTAGCCGTAAATCCGAAATATTGGCTCGCCTGTTCAACGACTGTTATAAAATATAATAATCTGGATGACGGTCTGGATAACGTATATTTCCCCTTTAAATTATACTAAACATTCATATAATATAAGTAAAACTGAAATGTCGAATTAAAGCGAAAAATAGTTTTCCAAAATACTTAAAATTATCGTAAAATTTTAATTAAACAAATTCGTTTTTTTTACGAATATCTTTCCAACCACTTTTTACTAGGTATATGTACGTTATTTTTTACATATATTGCGTCAATTATACATCAAAATTTACGTAACTTATAACGTCGAATAATAGCAAGAAATGTTTCTCCAAAAAAAAAAAATTTAAAGTAAAATTTTGTGTAAACAAATTCGCTTATTTTAAAAATATTTACCAACCACGCTTTATTAGGTAAGAATGAGTGCATTACATATTTTTACATATTATTTACGTCAACGGTACATAGAAATGTAAGTAAGTTGAAACGTCAAATTATAGAAAAAAGTGATTATCCAAAGAACAGAAAATTTGCAAAATATCCGAAAGCAATTTTACGGAAGGGTAGTTGGTAAAATCCATTCTGTTAATGGGACGTAAAATATACCAAAACCTTCTTTTTTATCAAATATCTCAGTGGTAATATCATATGATAATATCATATTGACTATATGGGAGTGGTATCAGGAGTATCAGGGTATATGGGAGTTCAAACCTTCCCCTGTTCTGTTTTTCTTACGTTTCTTACTTCCAAAAATTAGAATGTTATATAATCCAGCACAGATACTAGATTTTCGTGGTTTTTTCTATCAATAACCCACAAATGTGGATTAGTTTTACTCTAAATGTTTTCCACAAATATGGCTTTTTTTAAACTTGATCCAAAAGATCATTTAACGTCTGGGTTAGGAAGAAAATTTCTAAATTTAGTTATTACGAACAAGAAATACTTTTGCAATGTGAACCATATATTTAGCGTTGGTGATAAAATATTATATAATCTACGGCAGCGATCGCTAAATTATGGAAGACTACTGAAAGAATTTTTCACGTCAGTGATAGAATTGTTAGTGAAGGCGTATGCTTGCTTTGGTTGCGTCAGTCAAAATTTTCCCACTCATTTGAAGCTGGTACGTCACATTGGATGAATATTATTACTTTTATAATAATTATTATTAAGTAAATATAAATGAATCATTATCCATAATTTACTTTTTTATATATATATATTTCATCGGAAGCATATGGTGTGCTCATTTGAATAACTTTTAAAGTCAGTATAATTTTTGAAAAATTACTCTAACACGTCAATTTTGTTAGGAGGGTGATCTTTAAAAACTCTCTTTAATCACTTGAAAAACTTTCCCTTTTTATAAAAAACTGAGATAACTACTTGGTAGTCCCCGAAGACCGAAAGATTGACGATTATTGACCTACAGGGTAAAACCATGCTATATTTTTTGTTATTATTATCTATTACATAGTAATATTGTATTGTGCATTTTAAATTAATTTAGTGCTTACATTAATTTAAATAGCATTTTAAAGTGCTCGGAGTGCAGAAGGTTGAAATCTCATACTGAAAATTGCTATCGTTAAAAAGAATGACTATCAATTTCCTGAAGTCAGTGGAGAGCAATAGATAAAATATAATTGATAGATAAAATATACTATAATAGATAAAATTAATTTATGATGACTTCAAGAAACATCACATTGAAATTTAAAATCTTCTTATCTTAGTATTTCGTTATCACAGTCATTTGTTATTATTGTCTGTTACACAGTAAAATATCTTTGTATAGTTTAAATAAAATAAGTGCTTACATTAATTTAAATACTATTTCGAAGTGCTTAGAGTGCGAAAGGATAAAACCTCATATTGAAAATTGTTTTAGGTAAAAATAATGACTACCAGTTTTTTGAGGTTAGTAGAATGCAACGGATTCTTAAAGTTAATGGGTGATGACTTCATTGTAATATAAAATCTTTGTATTTTAGTATTTGCGCCCAGCATTCTTTTGTTATTATTATCTGTTACAGAGTAATATTGTATTGTGCATTTTAAATTAATTTAGTGCTTACATTAATTTAAATAGCATTTTAAAGTGTGCTGAGTGCAAAAAGCGAAGATCTCATCTTGAAAATTGCTTAAGTTAAAAAAGCCAGTAACTGCCAATTTTATGAAGTCAGTAGAGTACAATAGATTTTTTTACCCCTTGGGGACGGGTGGTTCACAAAAGCATTCGTAAAGAATCAAAATGCAAATTAAAAACGGTGACTTAAATGTAGTCGTTTCTAATTTGACAGACTTACTTTGCTTTTACTTTAATTATTGTCAGTTTAATCATATATATAATCAACGTTAGTTCAAAGTATAACTAAATAATTTTATTTTGAACTAAGTAATGGTGAATTAATTAAATAAAACAATTATAACCCCGCCCAACTGCTAAAGAACTACTTTGGTTACCAGTTTTATCTTTTTACCCTGATTGATGCGGTTTTATGCTGGCACGTATTTGTAAAGATGCCAACTTTCTCCGGACAGCAAATAATTATTTTAAAGTGGTAGTTTATCAATTGTGATTCTTGGTCTAATAAATTCAATTTAGTAGATTTTTATCTACCACTATTTCTAAATAATTCGTAGGCTTATATAATTCACCACTTCATTAGTAATTAAGTAATGATACGCCTTCATTAGTAATTAAGTAATGATACGCCTCTTTTAAAGCAAGCAAAAATAGTCAAATATTTGCAAAATTTACTTCGTAGCTATTTACCGTTCTTTTTAATTATTTTAGCGTGTCCGGAGCAGTTGGCATCTCTGTATTTGTGACGGCTCGAAAGGGTTAATGTAAATAAATTAAAAGTTAATGCAAAAGGCTGACATCTCATACTGAAAAATCTTTTAATTAAAGAGTAATTACCAATTTTTATTTACATAATTTTGTTTGAATAATTGCGGTTTTTCCGTTGTTACTTGTACTCATCTTATCAGGAATTTAATACTAAATTGCTGGTGAGAGCTAGCAGACATATTAGATAAAACAGCAGGCCTGACTACTCTTTTCGGGAAATTTTTTTTTAGTGGCAGCTAAGTTTATTCTTTAATGCATATGTTGTTGTTGATAAATTTTAAATCATGTTGATAAAATTTATTTAAAATTATTTTTTACACCACTACTTGTAATGAATCGAATGTTATAGAAAAAACAAATTTGTTCCAATCTTCCTAAGGTGAGGCTTTTAAAATGTTGGCAAACTTACCAATATTTCTATAAGATTTAGCTTTTAATTGTACAGAGATGCCAACTTGCTCCGGACAGCAAATATCTATTTTATAGAGGTAGTTTATCAATTGTGATTCTTGGTTTAATAAATTCAATTTAGAAGATTTTTCTTCACCACTATTTCTAGATAATTCATAGGATTATATATTTCACCACTTTACAGCAATTATGTCATGTTATACCTATTAAAAAGCAAGCAAAAATAGTTAAATATTTGTCAAATTTTATTTACCGTTTTTTTTAATTATTTTGGAGCGTACGGAGCAGTTGGCATCTCTGATTGTATACCACTCAATAAAATATTTTGCAAAAGTGCAGAAGTTGGCAGCTCTGAAACAGTGTTTCCGCAAGTGAGCAGAATGGTTTTCAACCAGCTTTATATGAATCATTGATAATTTTTAAATGACGCGGAAACCATGCGGGTAGAATATGTAAAGTAATTTTAACTCATGAAATTTCTCAATTTTAACTGATGCATGCATTAATGAACGATAGAGATCTTGCTCATGGAATTGTTTAACAAAAGTAGCTTGCATCTTTTTTTTATCATTCATCATGGACTTCCAGCCTTGTAGCGATTGAAATGCAAATAGTGGAATAAAGTAGAAAAGAAACATACTTCCAGCCTTGTAGCGATTGAAATGCAAATAGTGGAATAAAGTAGAAAAGAAACATTTTGCCACTTTGTCAGAGTTACCGAATTGCTCCTCTTTGTAAAAACATATTTTCCAGTGGTAGCAAAATTTAAGTTATTTTTAGCTTAGTATTTTCATTATAGGTAATCTTTTTTCCAACACATATCAAAAATTGAAAGCAGACAAAATACAATTTTATTGTATCGTATCTCGTAGTAACGCTTCGTAAGAATGGGAGTAATTATCCTCATTCTACAAGTTTCACTGTTTTATTTGCTACCAATTTATTAAACCTTTACAAGAAAGCTAAACAGTTGGCATCCCTGCTACATAAGTTAAGTTTTAATTTTCAGCGTGATGAAGAGCAATTCATCCTTGCAGAAACACGCTGCTGTAGGCCATAATTCTAACATCTTCTGATAACCAATCAAATAGCAAAATATCATTAAATTAGGCTCCACTGCAATTTTAACTTGAGTTTAATTTAGTCATATGTTAGTGAAGATCATAAAGTTTTGAATGGTGATGTATGCCTTCCTAGCGTATGAGCCTTTTAACTTTTTTTCAAGCAGAGAAAATAATACAGGGTGTTTATAAAGTCCCGCACCCATTTTGATGTTAAATAACTCATAAAATAATAAAGATAGATTAAAATTAATAACATAAATGGTTAGATAGACTCAAAAAGTTTCATGACCCTTGTCAATGAACTTCCACGTGTGCCCCCTTCGTCGCACGAAGAATATCAAGTCGATAGTCAATTTCATGCCAGGTAGCGACAATCATGTCGGCATCCACAGAGGCTATTGCGGTTGTAATTTTGGCTTTTAGGTCATCAATGTTCGACACAATCCTCCTATAAACATTGTCTTTTTTATAAATCCCCAAAGAAAAAAGTTCAGCGGCGTTAAAGCAGGTGATCTGGGTGGCCAAAGAATAGGACCTCCTCGCCCAATCCATCTTCCTGGTAAATGGTCATTCAAAGAACTACGAACGATGATACCCACACATATCTTCGCATTGGATGATACCTTCGTATTTCCACAACTAGAAGAGCTTCAGCCACATGTCTTTTTGCAACAAGATGGTGCACCACCTCATTGGGGTATCATTGGGTGCCACCTCATTGGGGAACGGTGATACATTGCATCAGGCAGGCAAAGCGTATGTTGGGATTGGTCTTAATCATGAGTAGATAAAGAACCTTTTCAGTTTCGACTTCAAGTGGAGCTGGTGATACATTGCATCAGGAAGGCGAAGCGCATGTTGGGATTGGTCTTAATCATGTGTAGATAAAAAATATTTTCAGTTTCAACTTCAAGTGTAGTAGCTGATACATTGCATCAGGAAGGCGAAGCGTATGTTGGGATTGGTCTTAATCATGGGTAGATAAAGAGGGTTTTCAGTCTGAACTGAAAATATAGAAGTTTAAATACTGCAGCAAGTGCTTTACCTTTAATTTTGAAGACGTGATCATTCCGAGAAAATTTTGTAGTTCCTATGAATCTGCTATGAGCTATGAAATATCATTGCTGTTAGTGCCAACTAAAACACTGGCAAGATGTAAATCTAGCATGTTTTGCTTCCGGTTGGAATTTTAGAACTATTGTAATAGCTGAAATTCTTAACATATTTTGGTTATTATTATTTAATGTTATTTTATATAAGTATAATTTAACCCACAAAAAGTGATCTGTAGATTTAGGGTTGATACAGGTAACTAGATATGCAAGGAGTGGAGATTAATTAAATTCGAAGTTTCATATAAAAAAAGGATTAAAATTAGGAGCATTTTATAATATAAAGATTTTTTTTTTCCAGTTTACTATTGAAAGTGCATACCTGCCAACATGTATGATCGCTGAAAAAGATTTTAAAAAGTGGTAGTAAAGCAACAATTAAGTTTAGCAGAATTTTCTAAGAACAAAACTATTAAGACATTTATGAGCATAATTAGCAAACAACTAGATCTTAACTACTTATTTTTTAAAAGTATAGATAATCGTGGTAGTTTAAAATCTTTTTAAGAAACTTTAAACTTGGGATTTATACGCTACTACGCTAATCTTGCTTCCGAAACGCTAATGTTGTTGACTGTAATGAATGACTCTGGTTTAAATATGAATAAATTGAAGTGTAACTCGTGGTGGTAGTTACGATTTAATAATATGAAAATGATAAATGAATAAAAATAATTGAGTTTTTACCACGCTTTACACTTTCTGGCATCACTGATTGTTATCGAACACCGACTGATTAATAAAAAGCCAAAGATGCCAACTTGCTCAAGACAGCAAATATATATTTTAAAGCGGTAGTTTATCAATTGTGATTCTTGGTTTAATAAATTCAATTTAGTAGATTTTTATCCACCCCTATTTCTAAATAATTCATAGGCTTATATGATACATCACTTTATAGTACCTTTTAAAAAGCAAGCAATAATAGTCAAAATTGTAGTTATTTACCGTTTTTTTAATTATTTCGGCGTGTCCGGAGCAGTTGGCATCTCTGAAAAGCTAGAAAAATTTAAAGATTCGACAAATATATGCTTATCTGCTAATTTTTACGCATTTTGTGTAAGTTTTATTTTTATATTTAAAATGGTAGTAAAATGCACGCTTTTTATATATTTTTTACATTTATAAACTAAATTAATAATCTTTATTTTTAAAAAAAATAAACATATATAATCAGAGATGCCAACTTGCTCCGGACAGCAAATAAATATTTTCAAGTGGTAGTTTATCAATTGTGATTCTTGGTTTAATAAATTCAATTTAGTAGATTTTTATCCACCACTGTTTCTATATAATTCGTAGGCTTATATTATTCACCATTTTACAGTACTTACGTCATGCTATACCTTTCAAAAAGCAATCGAAAAAAGTCACATATTTGCAAAATTTACTTAGTTATTCACCGTTTTTTTTTTAATTATTTTTGCATGTCCGGAGCAGTTGGTATCTCTGTATAATATTTAGTCTCAATAGCTATACAAGTATAAAATATATGTGTCCTCCTAAAACTGTTATTTAAATTCTATTTTATCAGTGATGCCTACTGCTTCGGACACGCCATAGTAAATTAAAAAACGGTAAACAACTACAAGCTAAAATTTGCAAACATTTGACTAATTTTGATTAACGGTGTGGTATGAAAAAGTTCAGAGCCGAATCATAATTTAAATTGTTTTACGTTGTTTCAAATACCCTTTGTCAAATACCAGCAAACCTGGTTGGCGAATTTCAGGCAAAGTGTGCTTTTCTTGTTTTTCAGTGCGTCATCTATGGCTAAGTATACGACTTCGCACACTTAGGCACGTTACAGCCTGTTTATAGGGCGAACCCATTCATACATCCATTTATTCAACCACATATCGTAATTTTGGCTTGGACCAGAGAATGATCAATCTCCTATTCAGTACCCCCAGAGATATTGATTTGTTATGTGATCTTGTAGGACTTTGTGACCCGACCAATTGAACGTGCACCAGTCACCATTTAATACACGCGGAATCTTCGCCTGGTGGGGATCAAACTCACAACCTCTTGGGCATGGGCCCAATGCCTAAACTAAACAGGCAACATCCCCCCATTTCAAACTAAAAAGATATGAAAAATCTATATTACCTGTTTGTTCCATTTTTCTCCTGCTGCGGTCAATCCTATTAACATTGCCAGAAGCGAAAGAAACATCGCCTGTCTCAGACCTAAAATTATTAAATTAATATAGAATTAAAACTTGACGAAAATTCGTACTTGCTAACTTTTCCCGTTCTAAACGGGGATATATATATATANCTTTCCCCGTATGTTTTTTTAATATTTAAAGCCTTAAATACATAGTTCTTAAATATCTAAACAATTCATGAAAACACATCATACCTGATAAACTGATATATAAAAGAAGTATAGAGTGACGTGGCGTGTTTTAGCTCTGGTAAAATGTAACAAATTATGCAAATGTTATTATTTATTTATTGTCACTCATTTAAATATTATGGAAATTTGGAATTTTCGGGTCGCCAATGTATATGTAATATAAATCAGTGTTTTTCAAGCTTATTTACTTGGCGGATTGGTAAAATATTTTAGTAATTAATAAGCAAGTTTAAGAGTAGACACTCGAAACATGAAGATTAAATCCTTCTTTTCACTTGTGCGATAATCTTAGGTGGGCCCTGGCTTTCTCCAAGAGTTTCCTCCAAACTGCCCCTCTGTTTGGTGACTGTCCTCCAATTCGTGATTTTGAAAGTATTGATGTCCTTCTCAACATTGTCAAATCACTTAAGACGTGGTCTTCGTTTTGTTCCCATAGGTTTTGATAAAAATATTTTCTTTCAGTTTCGGTCTTCCTGCATTCTAATTAAATATCCAACCTATTTTAGTCCTTGTATTTTTATGTACAACATCAAGTTCATAAAAGATTTTAGGAGTTAGTTCTTTTTCCTCATGAGTCGTTTACCTGAGTTCCACCACAGATACTTCGTAGTACTCTTCTTTTAAGAATTGCAATCGCCTCCTCGTCAATGTCCTGGTCTCCGAAGCGTTAAGTCAAGATGGGTCCTTTAAGAGTTTTATATAAGAGTAATTAAGTTCTTATTTTCAGAAATTTGGATCTCATGTATTTTTTTCAGACTGCGAAAACTTCTATTGGCATTTTTGAGTCGTTCATGCGTTTTTATAGTTAGGTCATTGTTATTGTTAATTTCTGCTAATTATTAAGTTATCGTTTAATTCTGCAGAAGTTTAATTCCAAGTACGTGAAAATTCAATCATCAAATCAAACATTCAGGGTGTTCCATTTTTTATTTTGCGCATTTTACGAATTTGTTCCAATGGACCTTCCGAAAATTTTAATTGAACAGTTTAAAAAACTTAAACTTGTTTTTAATTAGTACTTTCTCTTCTTTGAGATCAGATTTTCTCAAATCTTTTGTTTTTATCATCTAAATTTATTGATTACATGAACATAAACGTGAATATTTAGTTCACACACTTTTTAGAACTAAATATTAATACGCTATTAACACGTTCACGCCGGGGTGTCACGCTAGATTTTCTCATCTTGGCAGCGCACCAGAGTAAAAACTGGTAGCAATAAATTTCATTTTTAAGTTTTTTTCCGGGAATAATACAAATCCATAACTACCAATTGTTTTTGACGGATGCAATTTTTATATTGAATTGCTTCTTATCCGTGATAAATTTCCTTACTGTGAGTTGTATTGTTGAGAATAGATTAACTCCTCCCTAATATTATCTAATATTGAAATAGCTCTTCTACCAGTATTTTCCCGTTTCCCGGAGTGAACGTGTTAACAGTAAAATGTAAAGCTTGTAAGACATAGTTATATTACTTGTTAATATGGACACTATTTTTATCTTATTAACATTAATTCATAAACGTTAGATTTGAAGAAAAAAACACAACAACATAATGTTAAACCTTTACAGAAAATTAAACACTTAAGAGTTTTAAAAATATCGGAAACTAGTAAAACTACCGTTAAATCAGAACTTATCAATTATGTAAGCGCCTTTTCAATAGCCTTTACTAAAATAACTAAGAATTATTAAATGCAGGAAATGAATTCTAACCATCCATGATTCAAAAGAAACGCCCCATCTCTATCGTAGGAACGAAATTAGAGGTCATATGCTAATTTATGTTTTCCAAAACAGCTATGACCTAAGATAATAGAAATCAATTAATTCCTTTGAGTTGAAGTCTCAGGTGTAGGTTTTTGTGTTAATGAGGATATTTAATTAAAAGGACAAAAGATATTTTTAAACCTTTAGTTACCCTTAAAGATGCTGTTTTAGTATATCACGCGTAGCAATAGTCACGCTTTCAAAATTTATTTTTGTATCATTTCTTTATCGAATAATACTGAGGAGCAAATTTTTGTTGTAAGTACTTCATAAAGTACTTTTATACGAGTACTTAATCTTATCTAATTTGGGTTCGAGGATTTTAAATCAGAAATTAGTTTTGATCTGAAATCTATAGATGGTTTTCAAAATGGTATTCTTAGTTTGTCTGTATGTACAAATTTATAAAGAACGTATGTGTTTATATTTTATAACCGTCGTTGAACAGCCGACCCAATTTTTACTAATGTTCAACTCAGTAGCCTTGTAATTCTGAATTCAATTCAGAAGACAAGGTAACTCCTGGATCAGTACCCCCAGAGGTATGATTTGTTATGGGAACATAAAGGGATTCGTACCTAGATTGCCTCATTTTATAACCGTCGTTGAACAGTCGATCCAATTTTGGGCTTTGCAACTCCGTAGCCTTACAATTTTTGAACCCAATCCAGAAGACTAGCGAATTCAATCCAGAAGATAAGGGAACTCCTGGATCAAGTATTGGGAGAAATTTGCATTCGAGAAGGATTTTACGATGAAACTAAGCAGCATTTGCATTACATGGAGAGAATAACAGCGAAAAACTCTCACGGTTGGACTGACGGCAAGGGAACTCAAACTCCGTCAACTACTGAGGATATTGTACTTACTGTGATCGGCGCAAGTCGGATGCGGAATTCATAATGACCACTCTATCCCTGAGCCATCACGGCTCTCTGCTTCTCTGAAAATAATACTTAAGACAAAAGATGACATTAACTTATCGCATCAAAAATTATTTATTATTGTTATTATTATTATTCATTATCGCCTTTTTCCCACCACTCTCAACGTAGCAGAGAAGGAGGGACACTTAGTATTCACTCCAGCGAATTTTAAAAAATCCCTGTTGGGACTATATTCTTAAATTGCATCAAAATCGTAGCGCGTAGAGAGAAAATGATCGCAGATTTGAAATCAATGATGTGAAAGTATCCGGAATCTGTTTAAAAAAATATCACGTAACGGAATTTTTTTCCCTTAATGTACTCAAAACACAAGATTGTTTTGTTGGTTTGGAATTTTCGAATAAATTTTAATTTCATATCAGGGTCATTTTTGTCAACTAAAGTGTGGATTTTAGGAAAATAACTTTAACTAGGAGAGCAACTTTCTTTTTTCGAAAACGAGCATTCAGTTATGTTTGAGTTCGGCGCTCTTACAACATGTAATTCCATCAGTACATACTAACTGGAATACATGATAAGGTTCATAAATTTGGCTTTGAAAAAAACTCAGGAACATAAAAAGAAAAATATATTCGATCTGGAGATCAAAAACCTTAATGCCTTTCAATTTAAATGTTCAACAATTAAAAAAATAGAAAAAAAAATTATTATTAAATGTTTTTTCTGAAATTCACTTTGTATAAATTAATTTTTATATTTCATTAAATTGTTTTATACAAGTGTTATATGGCATGGTTAACCCTTTCTCGCCGACTGTCACAGATACGTGTCAGCATAAAACCGTATCAATCAGGGTAGAAAGATAAAACTGATCGCCAAAGTATTTCTTTAGCAGGTTATTTGTGGATGAGGCTATAATTGCTTGATTTATTTAACCCCTTGGGGACGGGTGATTCAGAAAAGCATTCGTACAAAATCAGAATCAAGTTGCAATTAAATAAAAAACGGTAACTTAAATGTAGCCGTTACTAATTTGACAGACTTACTATGCTTTTATTTTAATTATTGTTAGTTTAATCATATATATAATCAATGTTAATTCAAAGTATAACTAAATAGTTTTAATTTGAACAAAGTAATGGTGAATTAAATAAATCAAAAAATTATAACTCCGCCCACAAATAAACTGCTAAAGAAATACTTTGATTACCAGTTTTATCTTCTTACCCTGATTGATACAGTTTTTTGCTGTCACGTATTTGTGACAGTCGGCGCGAAAGGGTTAATCCACCATTACTTTGTTCAAAATAAAATTATTCAGTAACTAAAATTGATTTGACATATGATTATGTCTTTTACTTGAACAGTAATTAAAGTAAAAGCAAAGTAAGTCTGACAAATTAGCAACGCCTGCATTTAAGTTACCGTTTTTTATTTATTTACTTTCTGATTTTGTACGAATGCTTTTATGACTCACCCGTCCCCAAGGGGTTGAAGATCGAAACCTTAAAAGTTGAACACTATATCCGCCAACTCTCCCGGATTTTGCGGGAGATTTTATTTTCATATTTAAAGTGGTAGTAAATATATACTATTTTTTCTTGAGACTGCGAAGATAT
>NC_092209.1:13550980-13575463 GCF_043381705.1 Parasteatoda tepidariorum
TATATATTAATCTTTGAGCAATTCTTTAAGAGTACACTTAAGAAATTTGTTCAAAATTTCATGTTTAGTTGATTTCCACATCACAGGATGAAAACTAGAGACATGACAATAACAATTCAAAAGTTATTAAGATGTTTTTTTTTATTTCATTATAATTTTTTATTTATGGATAAGATTGATAGAAGTTAATATGGAAATTTGCTTCGCTTTTTTTCTATGATTTATCTAATAGCGACATTCATACATTCCAACTGGATTCTTTTTTTAGCAAATTTCAATTAAAATTATTATAACTTTATAACTACTAATACATTTAAATAATTTATACATAAATATTGAAGATTTAAGATACCGTTAGCATACCTGCCAACTTTTAATCCCTTCCATTATCATTTTTCCCAGTGGTATTAAAATGGAATTAAAACTTCAATTTTAAGCAAACAAGTACGTTGTTTTTGAGAAAACTTAAGTTAACAACCATGATAGTAACGCATATTAATATATGTGCTTAATTTTTGTAAGAATAGTGGTGATCAAAATCATCTAAAAATTAAGTTTATAAAAGGAAAAATAGTATATATTTACTACCACTTTAAATATGAAAATAAAATCTTCCGGAAAATCCGGAAGAGTTGGCAGGTATGCGTTAGATGTTTCGAACAGTGATCTAAATATAAATTTCATTTTACTACCACTAGATGAAAGCTTCATTGCAGGACATAAAAGTTGACAAGTGCATATGTTACCGTAAATGACTGAAATCAAGAGAATGTCGACTTTCACCGGTGAATGTCAACAATCACATAGTCGCTTTGGTGAATGTCCAAAATATTTGTTACATCCTATTTGATATTAATTTATTCGATATTTTAATATCTGCTGAGGATATATTGGGAGAAACATCAGTGTTCGGAATACCGGTTAAATGCATAGTAGGCAGTGGCACTGAACCTTAAAAAAACGTCAGTGTGGGGTTAACCGGGCAGTGACACTGAACATTAAGAAAACATCAGTGTAGAGCGGGCATACCTGCCAACTTTTCCGGATTTTCCGGAAGATTTTATTTTCATATTTAAAGTGGTAGTAAATATATACTATTTTTTCTTTTATGAACTTAATTTTTAAATGATTTTGATCACCACTATTCTTACAAAAATTAAGCACATATAGTAATATACGTTACTATCATGGTTGTCAACTTAAGTTTTTTCAAATGCAACGTATTTGATTGCTTAAAATTGAAGTTTTAATTCCCTTTTAATACCACTGGGAAAAATGATAATGGAAGGGATTAAGAGTTGGCAGGTATGGTGTAGGGCAGGGGTGGCGAACCTTTATGCACAAACGGGCCATTTTTCCTAAAAAAATTGTTTCTTTCGGTCATAGACGTGCCATCAAACAATTTTGACTTCGTGATTATTGGGAAAATAATAACACTAAATACTATCAACTCAAAACTCTTTATTTACTATGGAAAAGAATACATTTCGCAATGTCTCAGTTATACGCGTAATTCAACTTAAAGTAAGTAATATCAGTGTGACTTCTGTTGTTGCAGATTAGATGAGAAATAACTTATATTAGGTTGTAAGATGTTATTTTAAGCAGGTCTGTTAATTTTTTTTTGTTAGTGATTTATTGTTAGCTTGTTTTTTATGGTAATTAATTGTTTTTTTGGCATTAATTGTAATTTTTTTGTTAATAATTGTTTATTTTTTTATGTTTGTTTTTGTAAATTTTAATTTTATTGGTAAATTACTTCACAGTGAACTTCGTGATCGGTGACGTGCCCAAAATATTACGCGGCGTGCCATAAGTGGCACGCGTGCCATTGGTTCGCCATCCCTGGTGTAGGGTATACCAGGCAAATGTATGCCAGGAAGTGGCCCTTAACTAGACCTAGTAGCCATTTCGGGCATTTATCAAAGCGACTATGTGATTGTCAACATTCACCGGTGAAAATCAACAACCAGCAATTTCGGCCTTTAACAGTAACGATGTACATAATAATTCCGTTGAAAATATTTGTACGTCGTGCTCAAAATATTTTTTAGTAATAGTTGTTAAAATAAGAATCTAATGTATGTGCCTAAGCGTTAACATTACAACATACCTGCCAACTCTTCCGGATTTTCCGGAAGATTTTATTTTCATATTTAAAGTGGTAGTAATTATATACTATTTTTTCTTTTACAATCTTAATTTTTAAATGATATTGATCACCACTATTCTTACAAAAATTAAGCATATATATTAATATGCGTTACTGTCATGGTTGTCAACTTAAGTTTTCTCAAATACAACGTATTTGTTGGCTTAAAATTGAAGTTTTAATTCCATTTTAATACCACTGGGAAAATCAATAATGGAAGGGATTAAAAGTTGGCAGGTATGTTACAATTACTGTACAAAATATTTTTATTTTATACATAGTATTTTCTTTAAATCAGACCGCCTCAAGGAAGCATGATTCCAAATAAAAATATATATTCATTAAAAAATTAATTACCACTTTTTAAAATATAACTAAATTAATATAAATTTTAAATACTTCACTTCGTTAGCTTAATTTTCAATAATGTTTTCTCCTTATTAAAGTATTCTTCAGTGCAAAATATTACTGATAGAGTACTGAAAGGCAAATAGTAAGGAACAAGTTATTTAGACAATTGAAGTACGGGCCTTTTGTACATGTACAGTTCTAATCTATCTAATTATAATTCTATGATCTATCTCCAAACAGCAATTTACGTACAATTTCTAAACAGGATTTATTTTAAAATTCACTTTTGTGAACACTCACTCTTCTGCTATGTAGGGAATGCTAGGAGGATGGAGATAATACATTTCAGTTTACGATGCGATAGATTAAGGTCATATGTTTATTGCTTTGAAAAGTGGACAAGTGAATGTGTGCATACATAAAACTCAACTTTCTCAATAAAATTGTACATTCAGATAAAAAATAAGCTTAGTTAAAAATATCATTTCGAAAAGAAAAAAAACTTTAGTTTTTCGGGACAAAGCTAATTTTAGACTTTAAACCCCCCACATCCGAATCAGATTAGATCAAGTGCTTGTACAAATACAACCATATATTTGTTCTCCAGTATAAACACCAGAAACTAAAAAGGGGTAGAATTCCGATTTCTCTTATCTATAGCTACTATAGTAATTAGAAATAAAGCATTCCCGCTGTAACTCACACTGGTCAGTCAGGGGGGTCATGAAAGTTAAAGCTCTTAATTTTCCTGACCAATGACATGCTTACTGCTTGCCTTAACTTTCCAAACCGTTCTGAAGCTTGGTGCAAGCCATTGCCGGGGATCGAGCCCCCAGTCTTTCCCCTTGTCAGTCTAGTACGTTAACTACTTAGCCAACACAGCTCAAAAGCAGTCTGCAAAAGAGCCGTAGTGCCTAAAGGTATAGAGCGTTCGCCATTCTATGAGGTGAACCGGGTTCGAATCCCAGAGATGGCTGGTCGATACGAATTCCGCACCCAGCTAGCACCGACCACAGTGCCGCCATAAAATATCCTCAGTGGTAGACGGATCATGGGTTAGAGTCTCATTGCTGTTAGGCTAATCGAGGAAGATCTTCGTGATTTTCCACACCATGTAACACAAATGCAGGTTAGTTCCATCTTAAAGTCCTCAACGTAGGTAAAATGTCTCCCAGTACTTGATCCAGGAGTTCCCTTGTCTTCTGGATAGGGTTCAAAAATTGCAAGGCTTCGGAGTTGAACATTAGTATTCGGAAGCGCAAAATTGGATCGACTACTCAACGACGATTATAAAATCAGGTGACTACTTACGAATCCCAGCGGTGACTGGTTGGCACGAATTGACCACAAGCAATTATGAACTTATGTACGTACATATGCATACCTGCCAACTTTTAATCCTTTCGGGGATGGTTTTCCCCAGTGGTAGTAAATTCGAATTTAAATTACAATTCTAGGCCGAAACATATGCTGTCTTTGGATTAAGCTTAAGTGGACTGACACGACAGTATTTTATATTAATATATATGCTTAAATTTTTTTAAAAACAGTGGTGGTCAAAAAGATTTTAAATTAAGTTTATAAATGCANTTGTCTTCTGGATTGGGTTAAAAATTACAAGGATACGTTGGTGAACATTTATTAGTCTTAAACCCAAAAAATTGGATCGACTATTCAACGACGATTATAAAATGAGATGATCTACTTACGAATCCCAGCGGTGACTGGTTGGCACGAATTCTGCTCCCGGCACGCACTGACCACAAGCAATTGTGAACTTATGTACGTACATATGTTTGATAACTCAAGGATGAAAAAAAATTCTCAATCAGTACTAACACAGTGCAAGCGGGTCACTGAAAAATACGTTTATGAAATTTTTACAATCCATATAAAGGTTTAAAAAATGGTATTGAAACCAATTCGTCTGCGTTCTGTATTTCTAACGAATTATTCATTCGTGATTAATGCAAACACATAGGGCTAAAAGTCGATGTATATCAAGACGGAAAAGAGTAAAAACTGGTAACAAATAAATTTCATTTTTTTGCTTTTTTTCGAAAACAATAAAATATCCAAACTACCAATATTTTTCAACGGATACAATTTATATATAAAATTGCTTCGTCCCGGAGATTAAATAATTATATGAGAATTACTTACCACTATAAATATATATTGACTCCTCCCGAGAGTTAATTAACATTGAAATAGTACTACTGTCAGTAAGTTTTTTTTTTTAATTGAAGTTGTAGCTATAGTGACAAGTTTGTTCCAATTTTTATGAAATTTTTCTTATTTTTATCTTATCTACTTAAATTTTAATCTATAACTACGGTAGTACATTTTTTTCAAAGGTTACTTACATGCAACGTGTTAAAAAATTATATTAAGCATGAAAACAGATATAGTAAAATCCTACCTCGGAGTGCAGGCATATTCCTTAATAAAACAGACCATCCAAAATGGAAACCACTTTCATCGGTTAAACTTAAACAAGCACTACTGCCACAAAGCAATCCCAAAATCTAAATCACTGAATATTGGAATAAAACCAATTCAGCGTCGTAAGTAGGTACATAGGCCAATATATTGCGGATGTTTCCAAATTTTACTCCTACCAAATAGACATCTCCCGCAGCTTTTCTGTCACGTTCAATTTTTTTTCTTCTTTTTCATTATTATTTTTGGGACATTTCACACCAACGCTCTGTTCTCTATTCACAATTTACTGACCGAACTTTTGAAGAAGTTTGTCGATACCCACACGAAAAATCCAACCTTGTGACCCAGACTTGGAATACGCCTTCATATGAAGTGTTTTAAGTAATGAAATTTTAACAGCCTTGAATTAAGTTCGATGACTTTGTCAAACGTTTGCGTTGCTCATGAAATGTTTGTTTATGAAAAAGACGTTAACAAACTTTGATTCTAAAAAATAAAATTTTATTTGTTTAGATTGTAGAGGGTAAAACAATGAAAATTAAAAGTTATAGAGCCGTTAATTTAGCTGCACTATCTTAATAACCTTGATTTAGGTTCGATGATCTTGCTAAACGCTACTTCTGCTTATGCAATGTTTGTTTATGAAAAGAAAACAAAACTTTGAGTCCAAAGAACAAAGTTTTATTTGTTTAGATTTTAATCGGTATAACATTGAAAACTAAAAGTTATAGTGCCGTTACTTTAGTTATATTATTTAATCAACCTTGATTCAAATTGGTGGACTTAGTTAAACTTTAGTGCTGCTTATGCATTGTTTATTTATGAAAATATGTTAACAAAGCTTTGATTTTAAAAAATGAAACTTTATTTCTTCAGATTTTGATGGGTAAAACAATGAACTTTCTGAACCGTTAGTGTTGTTTATGCGATATTTATTTATGAAAAGATATCAACAAAATTTTGATTGTTAAAAATAAAATTTTATTCGTTAGATTTTGATCAGTATAATTATGAGAACTATACGTTATACAACCTTTAATTTAATTATAGTATTTTAGCAACTTTAATTTAAGATTGATGATTTTGTTAAGCATTAATATTGCTTATGCTATATTTATGTAGTAAAAGGTGAAGACAAAGTTTTGAATTTAAAAATAAGATTTTATTTGTTTAGGTTTTGGTTGAAATATTTTCATGAAAACTGTTTATTTATGTTTCGTTGTGAAAATTTAACTTTTATAGCCCTTAGTTTAGCTATACTACATTACCAACCTTTGTTAAACGTTAGAGTTACTTATGCAATATTTATTCATGAAAAGATTTTAACAAGACTTTGATTTTAGAAAAGGAAAATTTTAGGTTTTTCTCGATTTTGATCGGTATAACAATAAAAACTAAAAGTTATAAAGCCCTTAACTTAGTTCTACTATTTTATCAGTTTTGATTTATGTTCGATTACTTTGTTAAACGTCAATGCTGTTTATGAAATATTTACTTATGAAAAGATTTCAACAAAATTTTGCTTTTGAAAAAAAATTTTTTTTTTCTAGATTTTGTTTGGTTTAGCGATGAGAGCTAAAAGTTTTTGAGCCCTTGATTTAGTTATACTATTTTAACAACCTTCATTTAAGTTTGATCACTTTTTCTAACTTTATTGCTGCTTATGCAATATTTGTTAATGAAAAAATTACAGCAAATCTTTGATTTAAAAAATATTTGTTTAGATTTTGATTTGGTATAATTATGAGAGCTAAAGTTATATAGCTCTTAATTTAGTTATACTATTTAAGCAACCTTGATTTAAGTTCGATAACATTTATAAATGTACGTTTTGGTTATGCAATTTTTATTAATGGAAAAATATAAATGAAACTTTGATTCGAAGGTGTCAAGCAAAATTTTTAGTTCTTTATGAGAATACATACGCACGTTCAGAGTTATTCAAGATTTACAGCAGCCGTAATAATTGTAAAATGCAGGATGTTCTAAGAAAATATATATCCCTATGAAAATCTCCTCTATGTATACATGTAAACTTAAAGTAGTACCTAAAAACATTTCTATCAAACATAACGTGTACTTACAGTTGTGTGTCCCGTAGGAACCACAATTTAAAAATGTTTAATGCTTATTTAAAAATGCTAAATGTTTAATACTACGTTCTTCATGAAAATTCAGAGAAATGTGTTAGACGTCTTTTCATATAACAGCATCATTTCATATAACGACGGAGCCTTCGAAAAAACAGCCTTTCACTACATTTTTCATGAGCAATCTGGTCTGATGATCATTCTGCATTGTTTTTCATTACGTTTTTCATTATTTTTAGTCGTCAAATTTGTCTTAAAATTCAGTGATTAATAAATTCAAAAAAAAAAAAAAAAAAAAAAAAAAAAAAAATTAATACTTTTTTGCTAAAGTGTTATAAATTTCTAAATAGCCGATTAAAACAAACTAATGGCTCGAAACGTTTAATAACAACATAATAAAATAGTGTTTTCCCATCCTTCAGTGTGACCTCCATCGAAATGTGTTAGATGCGTATCACTAATCTTTTTATTAGATGACGCATATAAACTTAAATGAACTGGAACATATCACCGTTACACATTTTTTGGCAGTTCAGTTTCATTATTCTTTAATTACCTCCATTAAATTGAAGGAATAAAAGATTACGAACAACTTAATTGTTTGAAAACAATTAGGTTATAATTTAGTCGGAAGTTAGAGTGGCGTTTGTTAATGATTGATATTATTTCTTTTTAATAAAGGGAATTATTTTTTTGTTTTGTATTTAATAGCTCAACTGTTGAATGATATTAATTTAAAATGTTAAGGAGGCACATTATATATTTTCAAGCTTCCCAGTGCTTAGTCAAAAATTTAAGATGATATTAACGATGTAATTAGCGGAATACAGTCATGATAGATAATTTAAATTATAAAATATGTTTTTATCAACACTTTTTTAATTATTTCAATAATTAACAACAAAGTGGGAGAAAATTACTTAAATTTTAGAAACTGCTAAATTTGCATTTTGATGATTGGTTTACTACCACATAAATACTTTGGCGAACCATTGGAGCCTTGGTTTGTCAAGCATACTTTTAAATGGATAAATTTTTTTTTTTAGTTCTCAGTGTTTGATAAGTAAATGTATGGAAACTATAATGTTCCGTAACACTATCTAAAATAGTTTAATTAAATAGAAAAAAATCTCGTTTTTTTAACGTTTTATATAATATAAAATTATGATATTTAAAATATAAACTTTTTTCAAATAAAAATATAATTTAATTTTGAATAAAAATATCCGTTATTAAAGTTGCTTTGAGTTAAATTAGTTTTTAAGCAAATTTAAAAATTATAATTTGAATTGCATTATATTCATTTATAAAATTAATTTATTTCTAAAATACTTGAAGCAAAATCTAAAATTAAGTTCTTAATTTTCTAAAGTTAAAACAAAGCAATACGTTTAAGATATCAATTAAATAGGAACCAATTTTGTTATGAACTTTTTAAAGAAAAATAAAGACTGCTAACTCAATTATTTCGTCCTTGTATTTTATTTTGAAGAAATTAGAGATTCATGTTCAGCATAGTTTATTAATGCTAAAAATATACAGTGAGCCAAAAAAAGAATAATAATAAATTAAAATGGACCACCCTGAATAACTTTTGATCTAATCATCGGATCTTCAAGTTCCAATCTTAATAACTTGAGGGGGGGGGGATCTCTAAGCTAATTAATGAACGTAGACGATATTTAAAGTTACGAAACCAGGTACAAAAACTTATTTTCTCGGAATGAACATACCTTTTTTCCGCTGAATTCGAATTTCTGAGCCTCAAAATAAGGAAAAGCTGCTATCTGGGAATATGATTCCAATAGTTTGGTCAGGAGAACAGCCCAAAGCTTGGGCCCCTTAAAGTTAATTTTACATTTTGCGTATTTTATTATATCTTTAAAACGTTTTATTGAAAAATATTTGCACACAATTATAACATTCGTTTATCCAAAGATTATGCGAAAAATAACTTTTAATAAATATTTCATTTAAAATTGAAAAATTGTTGAACTAATTGATATAAAATTTCTCACATGAATATTTCCAGAGAAATTGAATTTTTAATATGTGACTTTTTTTTTGAAATTCAATTTCTCTTAAGCTATTCGACCGATTTCGCTCAAATTTTATATTTTGCAATGTTAAATTATATTTTTTTAAATGATGTGAAAATTGTATACTTTATAATTCAAACTTTTTCCAACCATTATTAAAAAAAATAATAAATATTTACTAAAAGATTCATTTTGCATAGTATTATCTTTGGATAAACGAAATTTATACTTGCGTGCAGAAATTTTTCAATTCGTTTAAAAATTTCGATTTCGTTTAAAATGCTCCTGACCAAACTAATGAGACCATATTTCCCAGATTGCGGCTACCTTTTATATTTTCGGAGTCAGAAATCCGAATTCCGTCGAAGAAAAGGTATGTTTATTCAAAGGAAGTACGTTTTTGTGTTTGATTTTTTAACTTAAAATATTGCCTGCACTTATTAATTAGAATATTTGAAAAAAGTCCCCTCGAGTCATTAAGATTCAGTCCTAGAACATGAAAATTCGATCATTAGGTCGAAAGTTATTCAAGGTTGTTCGTTTTTATTTTGAACACTGTACATAGAAGTCGATATGAAATTATGCGATTGCGATATTTAAAAAAAAAAATCAAGTCAATATTAGAAAAGTAAAAAAATAGTCAATGCTAGAAATAGATTAATCTAAGTATAAATGTTTCACCATTTTTTTTCTTATTAAATGCTTTTTACGTCAAAATTAAATTATGCTTCTTTACAAGGGTAGTTTTAAATAAGTCAAGTCTGAGGAAAAAAAATCGATACGATTGGTCAATAAATCGATACGATCGATTTACGTGCTGAGAAATTCCTTTCATAAAAAATATGGTTGTGGCAGGAAAACTGCCTTTAAAAAAGAAAAGAAAATCGTAGACATTTGTATTAGAAAAAAGTAAATAATTTCTTACATCGGCTTTTACATTTAGCTAAAAAAAATTTATTAATTCCATCTCTTTTTTTTTAAATGTTTTCTTCTAATTTTGTTAACATTTTCTTTTTTTTTAATGTAAAGAGTTGTAAACAAATGTCGCATTCCTGGTATTTACTTCGCAAAATTGAGATAGTCAAGTTGAGCTATACTATTAGTTTAAATTTTATTTGAAAGTAATTCGACAGAAAATGTGATGGTTAATAAAAAAAAAATTTCCACTTTGTTAAACCAAAAATTCGACAATACTCATTTTTTTGAAGTGGTATTTTTTTCATAACTTCAAAAAGAGGCATGTACTCCTTTAGGCAGAATTTTTCCGCTAGATGTGTTTCGAATTTCATAGTTTGATAGTTTTAGCGACCTACTGATTAGAAGTTCAAAAAACTCGAAAAAATTTAAGGGAGAAAAAAAAGCATTCAATTTGAAGTAAGATATGAGAAAAAAAAAAATCAAGATACTAGGATAAAAAAAATTCATGTCCATCTACTTGATATAATATGTTTTGAGCAGTAAAAAAAAACTTTTATAAATATCAAGTTTCTATCTAACTATTCAATGTTTCGTCTCTTCTGTAAAATAAGTTTTGTTGGAGATGGACCGATTTTTGAACTCATTAGTTCAACTGATATAAAAACATGTTATACCGTTTAAACGAAATTATTTTGTGTTATTTTCAAAAAGTTTAATAATGATAATTTTACTTTTAAAAAAACGTTTAAAAAATAATAATTTAAACAATATATTTTATTGAAATAATTTTTCTTTTAAAATTTGTTCGTCAAAACAGTGATAGGAACTTGCTCCGGACAGCGAATAAATATTTTCGAGTGTTAGTTTTTAAATTTATGATACTTGGTTTAGTAAATCCGATTTATAGGGTATTTTCTCATCACTATTTCTAAGTAATTCAACGGCATATGCGATGTGCCGCTTTGTTACATTTAAACCCAGATGAGCCCTTTAAAAAGTTGGCAAAATTAACCGAAAATCTGCAAATTTTAGTTCGCAGTCCTCAATTGTTTTTTTAAATATTTTATCGAAATCCNTGCGCTTCTATGTCATTTTGATTTATGTTGCTAAGTTAACTTTCAAAAAATTCTATGGCTGGCAACAGCATTTTTATTTTTTTCGTTGTTTATTTTTATTTCTTTTAGAATTCGTTATTTTTTTAGCGAAATGACCTAACAGAATTCTTTGCCGACTGTTTTCTCTATGAATGAAGAAAATAAAGTAAATATTTAACTGTTGTGAAAAGAATCTTATTTAGTTGTACAAAGTACTTCAGCCAAAATTTGGGAGCCACGTAAGAGAATTATATATATTAGTTCAGAAACACATCATTACACAAGGCAGAATGCTTTGGTGTTTTCAAAACNTATATATATATATATATATATCCAAAATTAGGGATCCAAATTTCATATTTACGTGCGCTGGACTTGGATATCTATTATTTGGAAATTCGCTTAAGCATGAAAAATTTGTCCAGGCTTAAAAAGAAACAATATTTAACAGGAAATTAAAAATGAGAAAAAAAGGAAAATATGTTGTATTATACGTTTGAATAAAAATAAAAGAAATAATTATTTTGCTATTTAAAAGAAAATTTTTATTATTATGATTTTTTGTTAAAAACAAACTTCAATTACACAAATAATTCGGATAGAAAAATTACTCAACCATGCTTTAATAGGAACCTAAAAATGTGCCTGTTTCTATGACATTATATGTACAGGAGTTGGACAAAATATGGAAATACTTCAGCAGTATCTCAGGGTAAACAATCTTTTTTTAAGCAGTAAATGTTTGGTAAAAGATTTTGGGAAATGGAAGATTTTATAGACAGATTTTACATGACAAAACTATTGTCACAATTTGAAAAAAACTTCTTGAAAATTGCAGAAATGGTGTATTTTTTAACCCATGAGTAACCAAAATGAGTGTAAGAAGTTTAAAGTTTCTTTTTTTTAATACTTTTGCAATTAAATAAATCATGCTCATATAAATATAGTTATCTTATAAAATGATTTATGTAAAAAAGTTTAAAAAAATTTCCTAAATTCCTCTCTACAATTTGGTCGATGCAAATTTCGTATGGGTAAAAAATGACAATTCTTATACCTTCAAGCATAATCTTTCGTACCGTGCTAATAGTTTTGGTCATGTCAAATCTTCCAAACATTTACTGCTAAAAGAAAGACTGTTTACATAGAGTTAGAATAGAAGTGTTTTCATAGTTATACCTAATCACCGTATGTTTTGAATTCAATTCAGAAGACAAGGGAACTCCTGGATCAAGTATACGGAGTTGAACATTGGTAGTCGTAAACTTATAATTCGGTCAGCTATTCAACGACGGTTATGAAAAAATCATCGTATGTTTAAACTACTTATATATAATGATACGGCGAAATTCTGTTAATTCTTATTCATCAAGATGTCAATGTATTACCTGTACCGATACAAAAAATATTTTTGAAACTACAGATCTTCCGTTGTATTTGGAGGGCATGATAAAGATTCGATGTTTTCGTTTTAACCGAGACAGAATAATAAAGGTGGCAAAGAAATAAGAATTAAGACGTTGAAATATTTTTAGTTTTGCTAATTATTATTATTTACAGAATGTGATACATGAAGGCGTATAAAATTTTTAATCATGCTCATAACATGCTCTTATCTTCACTTCTTTACAGAAGAGATTTAGAACCCGATTTATAAAGCTTAAAATTAATTGAGTCGTTTCTAAAATTATCATAAAGCGCAGCTTCACAATTGATCCATTCACCTCGTATTCGAATCTTTCAGTTAATTGAATATGCAGACGATAATACCGTTATCTCAAGGACATCGAGTAAAACAAAACGTATTCATATGGTTATTGGCCCATGAAATAAGGTTGTTCTAAAAAAATCGCTTGAGGTATCGTGGTGCCGGTACTAATTAGAGAAAACGTCGCTCATGATGATACGTTACAACATATTTTTCGCACGTTTTTGTTCCCTTTCTGTTCATTGTGTTGTTCAGAAAAGCTTAAAGGGTTTCTTTTCACAGTCTAGCACAAGGATGTGATTTTTTTATTTTTTTATTCGTAAATTTAATTTTGTTTGTCTTAGAATTGTTTGTCTTAGAGTTTTTGATCTGATTTTCACACGATATCTAACGAAAATTATGCCCCGTTTTGATAAGATTATTTAGATTAGGCTTAATCTATTCTTTAGTGATTTTAATTTTCTTTTTTTTTTCTCTTTTAAAAGAATTTACAAGATATGTTTGATTTTTTAATTTCACAGTTCTGATTTTTTAGTGATTAAGATTTAATAACCCATTTGAGCTTTGCGTACTCTTAAAATAATGGTCCCTTTTGGCAAAAATGAATAAATAAAAACTAGCAGAAGTATTCCATTAACAAAATTTTTTTCTCAGAAACAAGAAAGTTCTGTCAATTACAATACATTAGTAATATAAGTACTCAAGTTTGGATCTACAGTAAAGCTCAGTACTTTATTTAAATCTAAAGTGGTTGGTCACAGAGAGAAATATATACTTTTATCAACACAAATCACCCCTTTCTTATGTCAATATATTTTTTTAATTAATCCATTTTTAAATTTTATCAGACGCATAGGTACTAATTTACACCACAATTGAGAATTTTTATCGAACATTAATTCACGAAATGTTTCTTACAACTAGAAATGCAATAATAATTGCTCTTTAAAAATTCCGAAATCTATTTTCTTTAAATAACAGAAAGCTAACGTATGTCTCATTACTTAAAATGTAGCGTTTAACGTCGCACTTGTCAGAAACACCAACTGCTCCGAATTCAACAAAATATTGTAAAAAAGGGTCGAAAACTATAAACTGAAATTTGCAGAATTTCGGTTAATTTTGTCAGCATTTTAAGAGACTCAACAATCAACATAAGCCTTTGAATTAATTAGAAGTCGTACTCTGGAACTGGGTTGTATAGCGGAACCTATTCCATCCCATCCGTCAAGAGTTTGTTTTAAAGTTTGTTTTTAACACTGAGAGGTCAGCTGCCCTTGAGGTTGCTGGAGAACTTTAGAAGTAGTGGTAAGTAAAAACCTTATAAATCGAATTTACGAAACCAAGAATCAAATAAAAGACTACCACTCGGAAATATCCGCTATCCAGAGCAAGTTGGTATCTGTGACTATGTTCTGCCTGATCAAAGATCAATTAAAACCTGTTATTCTGAATAGGGTTGAAACATAAACTTAGCTACCACTTGACGAAATTTTTCCAAAAAGGCTAAACAGTGGCTTTGAGATCAGTGTCGCTACTTCAACCAAATCAATTTTGAGACTACCAATGTTCAACTCTGTACTCAGTACCATATTTTTGAGCCCAATCCAAGGGATCTCTTGGATCAAGTATGGATGAAATTTGCAATTGATGAGAATTTTTTGATGGAACTAACCCACAGTTGCGTTACTAGGTGAGGAAATCAATGAAAACCTCCCACGGTTAGCTAGACGGCAAAGGGACGTAGAGAGATCCATGATCTCTCTACCACTGGTTATTTTATAATCTGCGGTTATAAATAGCTCGACGGTTATATTGGATATTTTTTAACCGTTGATGAACAGTCAAACGGTTATTTTTATAACCGTCTGTTATTTTATAACCAACGACGGTTATCATACCTGCCAACTTTTAATCCCTTCCATTATCATTTTTCCCAGTGGTATTAAAATGGAATTAAAACTTCAATTTTAAGCAAACAAATACGTTGTATTTGAAAAAACTTAAGTTGACGACCATGATAGTAACGCATATTAATATATGTGCTTCATTTTTGTAAGAATAGTGGTGATCATAATCATTTAAAAATTAAATTTATAAAAGAAAGAATAGTATATATTTACTACCACTTTAAATATGAAAATAAAATCTTCCGGAAAATCCGGAAGAGTTGTCAGGTATGGGTTAATTTGTAACCGACGTAGAACAGTCGATCCAAATTTTGGGGTTTACTGCTACTAATGTTCAATTCTGTTGCCTTGTTATTTTGAACCCAATCTAGAAGACCAGAAAACTGCTGTATCAAGTATTGGGAGAAATTGTGGGAGAGTGATTCGTATTTACCAGCCATTGCTGGGTTTCAAACCCGAGTCACCTCATTGGAAGGCAAGTGCTTTATTACCTGAGCCACCCTGATTTTTTAATATATTATTCATGATTTTGTAACTTTGATTTAATTTTATATCCCATACCAGTCATGCCACTGCATGTAAATTACTTAAAAACCTGTATGAAAGCCACTTTGCCATCTGTCGCAAAACACAGATGAAAGAATGATGTGCTCGCTTCACGAACGGGTACTCTATGAAAATTCATGTCAAGTCCTTTTACTTCATGATGAGGCGCTTTAATGTTGTAATAACTACCAAAACTTGCGAACGTTGTAGTTTTTAATCGTCAACCACACTATAAATTATTTTAAAGAAAGCTTATAAGTTCGCAGTCGCGCATATGTTAAAGATCAAATTTTTCCTTTTATTTTAATTTTTATTGCAGTTGCATGAATATTAGAAGCATTTGTTTCAGACGTGAAATTCCAAATGTATTGATCGAAATAGAATTTCTTTAATATTTAACTACCGCCCAAAAATGACTATCAAGCCTTTAATATATGCAGAGATTGATTGTACAGAAATTATTTATAAATAATGATGGTAAATTTTATTTTAAATCATTTATTTATTAAAGAACAAAATTTCAATGCATAGACCACTAAAATAACATTAAACACTACAAAAAACTTTAAATATAAAAAATTTTTGAAGAATTTTATGTATAAATAAGGATTTTTAAGGATTAGGATTTTTTAGAAACAAAATAACGGTGTATATACAAACAGCAGAAAATTTCCATCTTAGTTTTTTGAGAATCAGTCTCGATCTTAGTTCCATTTTAGTTTTGTACTTGGTTATCTTAAATTCATATATATATTTTGATAATTTAGTAATAGATTATTTTGAAAGTAGATAGATTATTTTATAAACATTATGTGTTTAGTTAATGTTTTCAATAATTGCAATCCTAATATATGCTATTATTGATTGTTATGTTTGGTTTTAAAAACAATTTCCATTTTAAGGAGACAGTGAACTTTAAAATCTTAAAAAAGAACTAAAAAAGAGTATTTAATTTTAATATATAATCATAAGTATTCATGCTAAAAATCTAAATAATTATGTGGGAACTAAAAATAATCAAGATTCGTTTTTTTGTTATTAAAAATACTATAAATGTTATTAATGAATTCAGTAGCTTAATTAAGTGTCATAAAAATGTCCTTCGCGTATTTTTCTTTTTTTTTTTTCAAAATGTACTATTTTATTGTATTTTTTGGTACAGATGAGGTTTACAATAAATGTTATTCGAAATGAATTCAGCAATTAAAATATTTCAAATTTTGCTTTTTTATATATAAAAATTTTATGGAAATTTAAATTTTTAATATTTTTAAGTGCGTAAAAACATTTTTGAACACATTTCAAGACTTCTAAACCTTATTGGTTAGAAAAAATTTCAAAAATAAATTTTTCTTTCAAATTTTAACTTTTTATGTGTAGTAAAACATATTCTAATAAATACCTTGAACATTTTTTAATATTTTCGATTGAAACTTAGTACATTAGAAGTTTTAAACATTTCATATTAATCCCAAAAATAAACTGAAGATAGATATATTTATGTATTTAAAATGCAATAGAAAACAAATTGTCAACTTACGTAAGAAATCAACTTAACATTCTCTTTTGACACTCTGAAAAGGTCGTATATTCCAAAAAACGGCTTACGCACATCTAACTAAAAAAGTCAATTGTATGAGTAAATCTTAAGCACGGAATTCCACAAAAACATTTAAATCTGTGGTAATAGAGCAAAGCCACGTTTAAAAATATACTATTTTCTAAAAATAACAATTCTCAAACGATCTTTTCTGAATTTCATGTTTTTCAAGAGCAGTAAGCATTTTACTAGAGATGACATGCGCTGAACTGAAGTGAAACAAAAGAGGCAACAGATAATTCACAATATAACGGATAATCTCAAGTTGAGCGGAACTGATACATGAACTTTTCATTTACCCCAATGATAATGGGACCGAAACTAACAAAACTCGTCTGCTTTTGTGATTTCGTTCCGAAGTTTCCGATTTGTTTAGAAGAATGAAAAAATAATAAAAATGTTCAGATATTTAAAATGTAATTTTTTATGTTATTCTAAAATCGTCGTTTGTTACATAATGATTTCGCAGTACGGAAATAATCTAGTTATAGTAGGAAATATTTTTTAAATATTAAGCTATCTCGCTTAAACATATTATGCAGGTTATAGGACACTTATCCGGTAAAGATTAAATACCAGTAATAAGAATAATTCAACTATCAATTTTTCTTCTTCAAACAGGCTTGCCACGGGCCTTGAAAATTTTAAATAGTGGTACCGATAATAAAACAAATTTCGATATTTTAATTACTACCACCACTAAAAATTGTTTTCCAAAGTAAGTATATATCCATAAAAATTCATGCCGGCTAATCCTCCCATTAACAAAGATGCCAACTTGCTCCGGTCAGCAAATATATATTTTAAAGTGGTAGTTTATCAATTGTGATTCTTGGTTTAATAAATTTAATTTAGCAGATTTTTATCCACCACTATTTCAAAATAATTCGTAAGATTATATGATTCACCACTTTATGAAACTTTTGTAATGCTATGCCTTCTAAAAAGCGAGCAAAAGTAGTAAATTATTTGCAAAATTTACTTTGTAGTTATTTACCGTTTTTTTAATTATTTTGGTGCGACCGGAGCTGTTGGCATCTCTGCATTAATAAAGTCGATAATGTGGTAAGGTTAACTAGCCTTTAAAAAAAATCATAAAAATTTTAAAATTTGCAATTTTAGCTAACTGACGGTGTCAACATATTTGTTATTAAATGCAAATTATGTAAAAAATATTTTAGAGAACTTACATAATATTGTTTTAAGCTTTTGGTGGTTCAAATAATAAGTAGTAAGCGAACCAAGTGAAGGAACAGTCCTTACCAGTGAATAAACACTAAATTTTGAGAATTTTTGATGCTCGTTAGGAATTCATAGGTCACACTAATGTCTAAAAACAAGATTTTTCTTGGAATTATAACATTTATATTATAACATATTCCGCAGTTAACGTGGAAAATTTTACTTTTTTTTTTCAGTTATGAAATGGAAAGTAAAATACGGTTGAATACAGAATAAAAAAAATTGTTTTTCATTTTCTTTCTCACAGTTTGATAGTCGGTTCGAATTAATGAATGTTTATCATTGTGTAATTCGATGATGTTTTTATTATTATTATTTTATCAATTTTTATGTTTACACTTTTCCTCCATATTTTTTTAAAACTTTTTTTTTCCATCTTTTTAAGTATTTTTTTTTCTCTTCGTCAAACTTTCTGCTTTAACTTTTTATCGGCTTTTTCAGCCTCTTTAAATTTTCGTTCTTTTTCTGAAGTTAATCCCAGTAAAGGAACGCTTGTTAACTCATTGGTTTTCAGAGATGCCAACTTGCTCCGGACAGCAAATATATATTTTAAAGCGGTAGTTTATCAATTGTGATTCTTGGTTTAATAAATTCAATTTAGTAGATTTTTATCCACCACTATTTCTAAATAATTCGTTGGCTTATAAAATTCTCCACTTTATAGTACATACGTCATGCTATACCTTTTAAAAAGCAAGCAAAAATAGTCAAATGTTTGCAAAATTTACTTTGTAGTTACCGTTTTTGAAATTATTTTGGCTTGTCCGGAGCAGTTGGCATCTATGGGTTTTTCGTCTTTTGGTTATTCAGTTAATAAACACCCCCTAATCTCAGTACTTGCTTATGTTATGATGCTTAAAATAAATAAAACGCAACTTCAATAACCATAGTTTGAATTCTCCTCTTGACAGTGAAAAAAAAAAAAGAATTACTATATGCAATTGTACTTTAAACGGATAACTACAAGCACTGACCTTATAATTTTGTCACAGAAAAAAGGAGTTTAACTGATACTAACAAATTCAAAAAATTTTCCTGAGAAGACTATATGACCAGGTAACCCAATGCATTATTAGACGACTTCCTATTGTTAGGTAGAAAACTAATGTTACCAATCAATCTAAGAATAAACGTTTAAAATCTTATTTTTAAAAAAATATCTATGAAGCGTTCATTCACTGGGGTGTGTTCCCTCACTGGTTGGTTTACCCCATATTAAAATAAGGAATATATTCTAGCATTGACCTAAATTTACTACCACTACTAACATTTTTCAAGCACCGAGGGAACCTTGTCAACTAGGGATACTTCATATTGATGTTTAAGCGCTAGGTACATATTCGCAAATTTTATTAATTTATTTTTTTATTTATTTTAAGTGGTAGTTTCAATGAGCATGTTTATGCATTTCAAAACAAATAAAGGATTAAATTAAAATATTTTTACTACCAATTTCTATTTTCCCGGATAAGTATAGCTCGTTCACCAGGAGTTGGCACTTGGCTCCGCCTTCATCACGTGGTATGCGANGACGACTTCCTATTGTTAGGTAGAAAACTAATGTTACCAATCAATCTAAGAATAAACGTTTAAAATCTTATTTTTAAAAAAATATCTATGAAGCGTTCATTCACTGGGGTGTGTTCCCTCACTGGTTGGTTTACCCCATATTAAAATAAGAAATATATTCTAGCATTGACCTAAATTTACTACCACTACTAACATTTTTCAAGGACCGAGGGAACCTTGTCAACTAGTGATACTTCATATTGATGTTCAAGCGTTGAGTACATATTCGCAGAGATGCCAACTGCTCCGGACGCGTCTAAATAATTAAAATAACGGTAAATAATTACGAAGTAAATTTTGCAAATATTTGACTATTTTTGCTTGCTTTTTAAAAGGTATGGCATGGCATAAGTACTTGAAGTGGTGAATTATATAAGCCTACGAATTGTTTAAAAAAGTGGTGGATTAAGATATACTAACTTAAATTTATTAAACCAAGATTCACAATTGATAAACTACCACTTTAAAATATATATTTGCTGTCCGGAGCAAGTTAGCATCTCTGTATTCGCAAATTTTATTAATTTATTTTTTTTATTTATTTTAAGTGGTAGTTTCAATGAGTATGTTTATGCATTTCAAAACAAATAAAGAATTAAATTAAAATATTTTTACTACCAATTTCTATTTTCCCGGATAAGTACTAGCCTTGAAACTTATCATAATTTTTTTAACATAAATATTTTTAAACATTTATGTTTGAATTATTGATTTAACAAGGTGAGTAGTACTATATTTCATGAAATTTTAAAAACCAAGATTTATACATTAAAGAAGGAATGTTTTATTCAAGCAAGTTTTTTTGAACGATTGTATAAGTTAAGAGCTACGTGTTAGCTGTCAAATTTATATCAGTATATGAACATGATGTAAACAAATAATACCTAACCGCAGTGACTGGTTTTAGTCATATTAAAAAAACTTTGTTAAGAAAAAAAGTTGTTCCTATTTTCTTACACCAAGTAGATACTTCTTTCTGTTTTTGACTGTTTTATTACAAAATGCTATGCAGCCTGAATACAGATCCAACAAAAGCATGTATATTACACTGGGAAAAGCGTTTTCTTTTTAGTTGCATGAGGTTTTCGTACAGATCTTGGATATATTTACGTCACGCTAATTTCAAATCTGTAATCAGTTTCTCTCTACAAGCTACAGTTCTTATGCAATTTAATAATATATTTCGAACCAACATATTTTTATAATTCATTTGACTGAATACTACTAAATGTCTCCCTTTTCTCTGTCACGTAGGGAAAGGTAGGAAGAAGGTACTAACGCATTTCAGTTTATGATGCAACACAATGATAAGCTGAAATACAAAGATAAGCTCATCAATAAATAAGCTGCAGAGAGAGGAAGGACAAGTTCCCAAAATATATTTTCATTCAAAATAAGTATTTGTCAAAAGAAATCACAGCTTATCCTTTGAATTCAAACGTACGTACTAAAGATTCTGTTTTTAAAATTTGCAGTATTGCTTTTGAGGTACACTTTGATTACAAAAGGTGAATGCAAGGCGGTCGACTATTCCGCATTCTAGCCAGCATGTTTTGAAGTGGTAGAATATTAGACTGTTAAATTTTTAAAAATTTATTTAATTCTGTGAGTTGTTTAAAAGGCTCACCATGAGCTAATACTTAAAATAAAGAAGTATTTTATACACTTAAACGTTTATGTTCTTTAGATATAGAATTTGAAATTATTCTTAATTAATTTAAATTAATTCATTAAATAAGTATTAAATCATGAATTACATGCTACCAATGGAATGAATATTGCTACCCCTTGGAAAAAAATTGCACTTCTAAGGGAACAAGTTGGTATTTTCGTATAGGTCCTAGTAATGTTTTGGGATCAGGGCACCACGGCCACACAGCGACCCTCATTCCGTTTATCTTGATTTTGTTAAAACTGTAAGGTGCAAACATTGAAGTTAGCAGTCGGTGTGGTTGCTATTTATATCTTTGAGTAGGTATGAAGATGTTAGCGTATTTAGTATTGAGCAAAACTTTTTTCCAGCGAGGGTGAAATTTATGCTTTTTTCATTTAATAAACTTGATAAATAAGTAACTTTTTAATACTCTACATATAAATAATTCAAAAGTTCATAAAAAAACGTTTAATTTACGCCTACGTTCTCTACGTGAGCCTTCTGAAAAGGAATAAAATTATTCATAATTCTGAAAGTTTTAGTTTTTAATTATCAACCATTTTATAAAATATTATTCGAACGACGAAACCGCTAGCATTCCGTGTCTTTATTGAATCAGTTTTTATGTTTATACTTCTTCTTCCCTTCATTTCATTTATTTTGATCCTAGATCTTCCCTTCATTTCATTTATTTTAATCCTAGATCTTCCCTTCATTTCATTTATTTTGATCCTAGATCTTCCCTTCAGTACATCAACGAAAAACACAAATTTTGGCAGCTAAGTTATCGTCTGAAGGTCGAATTTTGAGTGCTCTTGAAGTGTACACACCAAATCTCTATTGCGGGGTGTATGTACATCTCGTGTACATACGGGAGTGCATCTCGTACAAAATTTTAAAAAATTACCATTGACTATCAAAACTCGAAATTCCAATTAAACGCAAAAAGAATATTATTTGATGGTATGTTTCCTTTGTACTAAAAATAGAACTGTAAAGTACCTTATACCGCCATATGGGGGGGGGGGCTTGTGACTCGAAACCAAGTTTTTTCAATTATAAACTATTCATCACTATTTTCTTAAACTATATTAAACTGTATAAAACATCTGGGCACTTGAGGCAGCTTGCGACCCTTTTCCCATTCTTCTTTAGCTTGATCTAAGTTCAAGTGTTCTACTGCATATAATTACAAGTCACAGTCAAGGACCTTTGAGGTCCTTGACTGTGTAATTATATGCAGTAGGGCACCTTAATATATATATATATTTTTAAAAAAACAGCCTTTTATATATACAATAATTGTTAAAAAAATCTTGATAGTAAATGTTCCGTTAAATTTATTAACGGACCATTTACCCTGCTTTTGACACGTATACACTTCATTGTTTGATATTTATTCTGCATTAGGTGAAAAGAATTCTAATTATATTCTGCACTTAACTGGTTAAGGCATTGAATTTAATTTTTAAGAAATTTAATTATTATTAAATAAATTTTCAGGCAGATCATAGTACTTTTATAAATTGAATGATTTAAGCAAATGAAAAAGCTTTATTGTTTCTTGAAGATTTAGGGATGTGCAGTCATCAGTTTGCAGCCTTCCAAGTCTGCTTTTTGTTTCTTTTTTATTAAGTTAATTTGTAATCTCTAAGAAAGTTTTAAAAGAATGTAACTTTTTTCAACTTAGATATTGATAAATAAATGGCCAAATGTTTTGACTTGAATAAATCTTTTTTTTCTTCAATGAATTCTTCAATATTTAACTTTCAGTATTTTTTTTAAATTTAGATTTAAGTAATAAAACAGAGCAATTCAAAATACAATAAAATATCAAATAAAACTCATTCTTAGTTGAAAAACCAAAAGCGTTAAAAAAAGGCTTAACCAATGCTAATCAACCGCTGACATTGCGTGAGACATATTCAGATGGAGATAGACTTTCAATGATCTCTGAGTCATTTCGATTCCGATTTGTGAGGAAATCAAGATTTCAAGTTTATATTTATATCTATTTTCTGTATCAAAATCCGACTGTGATATTTCAAGCTACATTAAAAATAAAGTTGTCCTAATTTTTCAATAATTCAGAGAGAGAGAAAAAGAGATATTATTTTAAAGCGAATAATATAAATTAAAATAAAAGAATAAATAAAATGGATAAATAAATTTAACTGAAATGGTATTCGGAGTTTCGCCGAAACAGTAGAAAATTTAGCATTTCAAGTATAATTAAAAAATGTGACAATTAAGGAAACTAAAGATGTATTAAAACTTCCTATTATACTTGAACACTTGAAAAAAAAAAATTTTTTTTTCTTACGAAATATAGTACTTTAAGCATAGTGATGTTGAGTACTGTTATTGAATATGTATGTAGGTTGAATATAATATTTTTAAAGGCACAAAAATATATTTTTTTGTCTTTCAGAATGAAAAAGGTTTTAAATTTTTTCTTCTTCTTTTAAATACATATTTCTTTACCCATTTCTATCTCTAGGAGGGATTCCCATTGCAAATTTCTGCCTATGAGCCCTAGGTGACGGAGTTCATAGGTTGGAATTTAACATGAAAGGAAATTTAATTACGCTGGAAACAGAGAAATAAATGTTTTCTTCCTCAATATTCATTAAACCGAAATCATCTTTCTTTATAGCAGAAATTCACTTTGCGATCATGGCGCCATCTTGTGGTTTTTATGGCAACAAATGTAACGAATGCACCTCTAAATAAAGTAACATGAATTCTTTATATTTAAAATTTGACCATAATTAAATTCATTGATTATGATTGTACTTAATGATTCCATAAAAAAAGCGTTTTTTTGGAAATTTATTTATTCGAAACACAGCAAACAATTTTTGGATTTAACTTTAACATTAAAAATTTTTCTTAATACAACAGATTTTCTAATTTCAGAATTTTCTTACGTATTTTCCTTTGCTTATTGATATAATTTCAAAGATACAATGATGTCTGACTTTTACGAAATTAAATATATCAAAACTAAAATTGAAACTAAATTTATAATTTTTTTTCATATATTTCTTTGTGCATATTTCTTTTTAAATTACTCTTTATTGTAGTCAAACGTTTACAACGCTATGAGCACAGATTCAGATCAGAACTAAAAATTATGTATATTTATCCTTTGAATTCAAACGT
>NC_092209.1:13576210-13701222 GCF_043381705.1 Parasteatoda tepidariorum
TACATATTATATTAAAATTTATACATCCTACTTACCACCATACAATAGTTCATTAATCGATGAGTAAGGGTCATAGTTAGGATTATATGGAAAAGTTAGATTTAAAATTTTGCCGAAATTACAATTTTGGCACTGATAAACTAGCAACAGTGGGAGGTGGAAAAAAAAGCTACCGAAACATTTAATTATTTTATGAAATGTAAGAAATTTTAAGAACTTTGAGAGTGATTATGAACACTGAAGATGGTGAAATGGCAGTGTGTTTATGTTCGGGAATGAAATTCACTGTAAATTAAATTTTTTTTGGTAGTAAATTAATTTTTATAATAACTCAATTTTTAATACTTTTTAAAATAGTAAAATGTTGTAGTTACACCAATATTTATTATTTATTTCATCAATGGATTTCATAGTTTAGTATATAAAATGAAAGCCTGACTGTTTTTAAATAGAAGAAAGCGAGAAAAAAAAGTTTTTCGTTAGGAAATTGTTATATCGTTTATATTTAAATATGTTTGTGATTTTTCGCTAAAAAGCATTCTCAGCACTTCGAAAGTCCAAAGTACTCAAGCCCCTCGCACACGGAAACCACACCAGCTGATCGTTTATTAGAAAAGAGATGTATTAAAGTTGAGCTAATTCTCTCCATATAAGGTAGAATGTTAATTAACGTGAATTTAATTAAATACAACCCTGTACCGCACATCAAAATGTCTGAAATATAATTCTTTCTTTTCTACTTCCTTTTAGGTTTTTT
This sequence comes from Parasteatoda tepidariorum, assembly GCF_043381705.1. Taxonomy (NCBI): domain Eukaryota; kingdom Metazoa; phylum Arthropoda; class Arachnida; order Araneae; family Theridiidae; genus Parasteatoda; species Parasteatoda tepidariorum. The sequence continues at coordinate 13,576,968 of NC_092209.1, forward strand.
ATTTGCCTGCATATTTTATTGTAGTTATTTTTTGCTTGGTGTAACTTCAATGCATAATTAGTTTCTTTGTGTTCTACATGGCTTCGTTTCTGTCTTTGTGTTAGGTAAGAAATGTATAGTGAAAGAATTCAAATTTTTATGAAGGAATCAGTGTAAAAGAATATAGAATCTGTCATTTAAGAGAATTGATACTTGACGAATTGGCTTACTCGAAATAGATTGGAAAGAACAGTTGCTATCGTAAATGCTACGTTTCAAGAACCAATCAGGATCAAGATACCTACACTAAGTCACTTGCAGGTATCCCATTCTCTACCACTGAGGAAAAAAAAACGTTTTTGACTAGTGTAAAAGTTGACAGGTGTGCCATTGTCAGGAATTAAGATTTTAGCAAGAGCTAATGGCCAAAAAAGGAAGTACTATAGCACTACATTGGTCAAAGTAATATTAGAGTGCTTAAATCAAAGCCTTATTAGTCTCCTAAAAATAATTAAAAAATAATAGTCGAATTAATTTAAGCTATCAAATAAACAAAATACTTGCTTATAACTTAGAAATAACAGCACAGCCATTTTTCGTACTAATTATCATAACTGATGAACTTCACATAGCGAGATAGTAAATAAAATATCTCATTTCATCCAAGAAAAAAAATATTACTCTGTTATAACTATTTTAATAGGAGGTTTTAACTACTTATTTGTCAGACTGTTATTTTGCTGTAATACGATAAGTGCCAACTAATTATGTGAAACAATGCAATAACTGTTTGATTTCAAGGCAATATCTTTATCACATGGCATAAAATTTTGTTTCATAGGAGTATTCAGTTTTTTCCAGTTGTAAATGCTAATAATGAAAAATTTGAGTTTTGAAGAAAAGAAACAAAATTGCATTTAAGCATATTAACGGCTGACTATTATTAAACTGAATTCTTACCGATATTACATGGATGCCTAATGCTCCGCTTTTGCAAAACTTGAAATTGGTAGCGAATTATATAGTAAGACTTGTTTAAAATTAATGACACTCGTTATAAATGAGATAAGCGAAATAATGTAACATAAAAGATGCTACTAATAGAAACTTTGAAGCAATTTAAGGTGACATGTCTGATAGTAGTTATCGAACCATATATAAATATTTAAATTATTAAAATGTTGTGGTAGTAAAAATATCTGGTTTTGATCAAAATTGAACAAAAATGTCATAATTCATTTATAAGCTGTTTTACTTTTGTAACTCACCTCAGCCATTATAGTTCATCATCGGTGAAAAGGACGCTAGGCACAAACGAATGCGTTTAATATTTATTAATAAGAGCTGACTATCAACTAAACCACCAGGTCAACTATGGTACATTATTTTTCAATTTACTAGCTCTCATTGTAACGGAACAATTGAGGAGTTGAGAAAATTTTCTGAGACACGCAGTACTTGTGAACCAGAATTTTCTCTTGTGTCTAAGCTCTTCATATTAACAAGTTCTGGTGATGATGCAGACAAATGATGCTAACAAGAATTAAAAATGTTAAGTCTCTCTTTGTTCTTCCGTCAAGTTGTATCATTTTCAACGATCATAATCCAGTGACAACAGCTTCTTGTTGCTGTTACACCGACACGCGACAGTTCGCGTGCATCGAGAGGAAATGCCACCCTGCAGAGAGTTCATGATTTATCTTCTCTTAATAGCAAGATACAAAGAACTTCCGTACTTTTTGTTTTATATCACATCTGAGGTTACTGCTAAACGAAATGACTTTGTTACTTCTAGCGATGCATTTTATAATGTTGATATCAGATAAAAACAATTAATATAAGTAATAAACTTTTTTTTTTACAAAGAGCAACAGTACTAGTAAAAAAAATAATAAACTGGTAGTAAAATTATTTCATATGCAGCTATTTCTAGGAGCAATAAACTACACGTGACTATCAATATTTGTAAAACAAATTAAGATTTAAATTGACTTGCGAAAGTACGGAAATATTATATAAATTACTATTGTTCATAAACAGCGATCGTCACAGAAAGTTTGAATAAATAGTTAGAAAAAATAGTAAGAAATTATATAAATAGTAAGAAATGAAATGTTCTAACTACCACCATTTACTCTTTTTAAGTTAGGTAAGAGCCCTACTGATAATGGAATAAAAAAGATCTTACTAAATATTTGCATAAAATGAAATTTTTGTGATACTTTCCCTTGTGTGAAGTGATATGATATATGAGTCATATGATGAATACCCTTGAATGATGTGTTAAGGTATATAAGTGATAAGATGTATACCCTTGTGTGAAGTGATATGGTATATTAGTTATATGTTGTATACCCTTGTGTGTGAAGTGATAAGGTATATAAGAAATATGATGTATACTCTTGTCTAAAGTGATATGGAATATAAGTTATATGATGTATACTCTTCTTTCCCAATGGTTAGTTCGCGAACACCTAAAAAGAAGATCGCAAAATTTTGAAGGGTTAACCTAAATAAAAAAATAAATAAATAACTAATTTAAATATTTTTATAACTCTTATTAATTCGCACTCGAAGTCCTTTTCAACAGGCAAAAAAATGAACGCAACATCTAACAGTTTGAAAGATTTTTTTATACACTTACCCTTACGATAAGCGGAGATCACTGAATGAAGTGGTAACTAAACGTTATTATGAAAATAAATTCACAATTAAAGTGGTGGGTAATTTACAAGCAACCAATCATATTCATAAAATATAAAAAAATTTAGACATATATTTGTTACCACTTTCTCATTTTTAATAGATTTTCAAACAGATGGCTCATACGTAAACTGGTTTACCTTCATAGTGGTTTGATCGAACTACCCATATAAAACCGTGTGGGGGCTTTCAATTATAGGAGGCGTTGCCTATATCCCATATTTTGATGATCAGACAAATTAATCTGATTAAATATAATTCTTAATTAAAGTGAAAAAGATTTTCACATCGTAACTTAAAATATCGTCTACACTAACTTATTGCAAAATTTAAGAACCACCCCTTTAACCATAAAAATCTCCTATTAATACTTGAGTATTGAAAAATCCGTTCATTACATTCAATATTATTTCGGTATTCCGTCTTTTTTATTTTGTGCACTCTTACATACATGTGTTAGTCCAAAAAAAGTTAAATTATTCTTAATTATCAATATGCACCCACCCGACTAATTGAACAAAGAAATAAACAAACATATTAAACAACTCATTCCCAATTTCTATTTATTCATTTTTCTTAAAATACACATCTCACTGACCTAGTTTTGATTCTCAAATTCCAAAGATTGACCTCGATACTAGAAATTTTGTGAAATTATAAAACAATTTGTTTTACGTATTTCATACAACTTAATTAAAATGAAAGAATTTTAATTCCTTATTATTTCCCAGCTAACCCGTTTTCGTAGTAAAAAAAATTTTTTTGCTTGATATTTAAGTCACTGTACTCGTTATTGCCGTTGGAGATTGTTTAAAAAACACCAGTTTTTTTTCACGTTAGTTTTTTTTCACGTTTAAAAAAAACTGTAGCAGCGTAAATGTTAACAGTAAAAAAAGAAATATAAGGGACAATGTATGTCAAAGAATTTTTATGATTTTAGATTAAAAAAATGATTGTAAGCTTCGAACTCATTATTTTGGACATAACTCAAAATGCGTGTTTATGAAAATGAGCATCATAACTTAGAATGGATGCATTAAAAATGACATAGGTCGTAGCTTTCTTTCTTTTTTTTAATTTTTTTTTATAAATATATAGCTAAAATGCATATTAAGAGAAATCAACATAACTTGAAATTTGTATTTAGGGCAGGGCTGCCCATTTATCGTGGAACTTTAGCACTAATTAGGTTGAAAATTGAGGTAAACGATGGGTAAACAGGCAGTGGGGTTGCTTTTATGAATACTTCAGCATTTTGCTTGAATAACTGAAGAGGAATCAGCAATAAAATGAGCAGCTTGCTATAAACTATGTTTCTTTTAAGTTATACAGAGTTGTATCAGCATGAGGAAACGTTTTTTTTCTGAAGGGTTGATGTAGTTATTAGTTTTGATAGTTATGATATGTATCGTTGGAGGTGAAATGTGCAGCTATTGGTCTGTAGTTTTTATCTTGGCGATAATTTTCAAATTTAAAGATTTCCTTAAAATTTGCTGTTTTACGTTCTATGGCTTTGTCGAAAAAATTCTGCGTTTAGTTTGTATATATGTTGTGATAGAGTTGGAATTCTGAGGTCTGCATGTATATTGGTATTCCGGATGAACCATCTGGCACAGGTTATTTTTCTAAGGATCTTGTTTTGGCATTGGTTCTTCAGTATAGTTCGTTCACCAGGAGATGGCACTTGGTTCCACCTCCTCGGACGCTGAGTTCATTTCAGCGCGGGGGAGTAAGAGGAAAAACATTTCCCTGCTTGAAATCGAGATAACCTCGAATGCGCGCAAAGCCTCAACACGGTTTTTTAATAGGTAGTCCAATCAGACCACTATGAAGGCAAACCAGTTTACGAAAGAGTCCTTTAATAGAAAATCTAGTAAAAATAAAAAAGTGGTAGCAAATATATGTCTAAAAATTTGTTTAATTTTTGAATATGATTAGTTTGTCTTATTTACTTGTCTACTACTACAGATTCAATTCTCAAATATATATGACAAATTCCTCTCAGTCACTTTTAAAATATAATTTGGTTTCATGCGCTCAAACTGTTCACTTTTTAAGTAGTCTGCGCAGACTACTTATAAGAAACTGCGTGGAGGCTTTCTGATGTAGAAGGTGATGGCCAAACACAAACAGTGAATTCTTTTTCAGTCACTTACTTTGCTTTATCATCAGTTATTCTAGCTGATTTATATTTAAAAACTTTTTCCCAGCAAAATATCTCAAAAAGAAGAAACTATTCAATAAAAAGAGAGAAATATCAACAAGTTTATGAAGTAAAATGCACGTGTTCAAAATATGCACATACAGATTACAAAATAAATATTTTTGTCATACGATCGCCAAATAGCTGCCTTGTTCACATCCTTCTACCCAAAATAGCGAAATAGTATCATCCGATACCACGTGATAAAGGCGGAGCCAAGTGCCAACTCCTGGTGAACGAACTATAGATGTTGAGGTATTGTTGTCCAGGCAGGTGAGCATTGGGCGGATCAGTCTTGCATATATTAGCTTCTTCAGTTTAAGTGACATATTCTGATTATATATTAATAGTTAAATGGGTATTATTTCTGCATTTGCTTTATCTATTGTTCTTTTGATATGATCACGCTTGAGGTTCGTTCGTTCGTTGTAGTGGAACTGGGCGTCTGATGCCATACGGACCTTTTCCCGTTCATCCTGAAATTAAACTAAGAAACATACATGACAAAAATAAAGTTTGGAGAGCAAAATGGAGTTCTCGAGACGCTTAAGGTTAAACAATGTAGATTTATATTAACTTTTTAATTATTTACTTACAGTGGGGTGGAAATAAACTTAAATCAAATTCATGGGATTCTAACCCATGAGTCGTTTAGCACTGAGAATATTTTATGTCAGCACTGTGGTCGGTGTGCATAAATTGAGATATTATAACATAAAAAGTTCATTAGATATCGTTTCAAAATTAGAACTGTTTGTTTTTGGAGTAATTTTTTTTCACACATAAACGTGTGAAAAAAATTACTCCACAAACTATTGTTAATTTGAAGAATTTCCAACAATACCTAAACATATCGACACTATAGGGTCAGTTCAAATATTACATAAGGCCATGTACATTTTTAGGTAATTTAGAGCTCACTTTTCCCCCTTGTCAGCAAAAATAAACTAATTATACTTGCTCCTTTTTTAATTAACTTTGACTCTTTCTGCTCTAATTTTAAGAATTTTTGGATTCAACTCAAATAAAACATATTTTTTTCAGTCCAAAATTGTTTCGTTACAAAACTAATTTTATGTCATTTTGGTAATAAATTTTTTTTGGACATTTCATTTCCCCGCATTTATTCCAAAATTAAAAATTTTTCTAATGCAATATTTAAAATTTTTTTAATGTTAATTTATTTTGCATTTAAAACGAAAATTGAAAATAAAGGGATTTTATTGTCTTACGTACCCTAACTTCCCTTTATCAGCAAAAATAATCAAATCATTTTTCCCTTTGCTCTTTAGGTAATATTTAACCAACCCCACATCATTTTATCTTTGCACACACCCTGCACTTTTGTTCATAATAATTACCAAAACATGCATATAAAGTTTTTAAAAACTGCTCCATTTTTTTCCCCTTCATAACATTGTTAAAAGCGTTTTTTACACCCACACCCTTATGTAAACCGACTAAAAAACTTAGTCAATTAAAAAGATTTTTTTTTTAATATCGAAACATGTCTTCAAAGCACATTGCTGACACAGTTTCAGGTACAATTCTTTATAACATGCCGAAGAAAAAAAAATATTAAACGTAATTGACTACAAAAACAGAAAATCCACCGCCTACTGCGGTCCCCAGAAATCGCCAAAGGGTCCAGAGTGGCCGGTTTTTCTCTCCTCACCTTCATTAATTCTACGCCAAGCCGGTTTGAAGGTCAAGGGCTGAAGATTCAGAAATTCTTGAAGTCCTACTTAAAGCAGGCTTTGACTTCAACTAATATCTACGATGCTTGAGAAGGCCTCATTCATGATCTATTGATACGGGAATAAGGAAGCTTATCGATATAAAGAGGGTCATTATATCAGCTTCATGAATTTCACTTCCTTGATCGAAATAGTGGAAGTTTTCTTTTTAAGAATAGACATTGGAAACCATTTTATGCTAATAATGGGAATTTTTTTTCCTTAAATGAGGGTGATTTGGCATGAATTATACGTATTTATGAACATGATGGAGAGACTTCGTTTTGCGCTGTGCTATTATTCAATTTTGTTGTTCATTATTATCGGAAATTTCGTCTACTTTATAAAATGGATATGTTAAGGATCGTGTTTGTTCGAATTAAACGTTCTATAAAAAGAGCACGCTCTTTTAACTGCTCGAGGCCATCTAACTAAATTTTTATTTTAATTTTACATAATTTTATTTCAAAACACTTACTAAATACTGAAACAAAATATAGCAAAATATCAGCAAATTAATAATTTTGTTTAAGCTACTACTTCACTTTTTAACTTCATAACTTAAATTCCTAACCTAAACATCATATAACCTAAACAGTATTCCCGACTTTAAACTTAAATAATATATTTTCTGGGGGGAGGGGGTGCTCCCTGGCTGATAAATTACCGGGCCATTAAACATATTTAGCGTAGTGGTAGCAGGTTTGAACATTAACTGTATTGTGATGTCGTTCTAACTATTGTTGTCTATTCCGAGCCAACAAGAAAAATCGAAAGTTAATATAGTAAAACTTAATATAATAATAAGCATAATCAAATATGTATTTAGTCTTGGGTCAAAATTATTGAAAGGAGGAAAAAAAATTCTATTTAGCTAAACTCCATTATTTTTTTTTTATTGGCTTAATTAAGAAAAGAATTATGTCGTGAGAGTTTGCACCAATTGTAAAATCAGAAGCAGCGACTGATTAACTGCGTTAACTTGGTAGGCGAGGATCTTTGGAAATGACCTATACATAAAAACTGTACGAGAGGACCTTCTGAACAGAGACTGTTCAGAAGGTCCTCTCGTACAGCTCGTACCTGCCAACTTTTACGCATTTGGCGTAAAATTTAGTTTCTATATTTAAATTGGTAGTAAAATGGATGCTTTCTATACATTCCTTGCATTTATAAACTTAATTTATACTCCTTTTGTTCTACCACTATTCTATCAATAAGTAAGCAGATATATTAATATGCAATACATTGCTGAAGCCTGCACAAGCTTGCTCAAATTGAAGCTTATTTTTTGCCTATCACTTGCCTTGACTGCCACTGACGAAAATCATCCTTGAAAGGTCTAAAAGTTGGCAGGTATGCAGATTAGATTTATAAGCCATGATTTTAGTATAAATCGGACGCAAGATTAAATCGATTTCGATGTTTTATTTTAATAACAGTCATAAAAGGAAAAAGTAGTTTCCCATAAGCAAATCGAAGAAGAAAGCATTAAAATCATCGTTGTTTTTGCATAAAAATTGCAATATTTTTTTCCAGTTTTTATCCAAAATTGATGTTTGTTGTGATTTTAATGCTTGATCTGAAGATAGTTTCCATCTTTTGTGCAATAAGATTGCGGGACAGTCGGTTGAATAAGAATGGACTAAATCATTCCTGGTCAAATTTACTAAATCGAAAATATAATGAATTTATTTTAGTCTAACTTCATCTAATAACCTTATTATTATGCATAACCACCAATATTGACAAATGGTGGCTTTAACATTAAGAATTAAGAGAAATTATTCAAGATGTTCACGTTTCGCAATTTAAAAACATATAACAAAAATCTTTTAATTTTTTTAGCGGTAGTTAAGAAAAAATAAAATATTTGTATAATCAGATATGCCAGCTGTTCTGCGAAACATTTTATAAAGTGGTGGAGAATTAAAAACTAAATTTGTAAAAATTTCGTCACTTTCGCAAACACCTCAAAAGCAAAACAAAGTACAATTTTTTTTTACAGGTTTGATTTTCCTGTATTAAATTGTAGACAAAATAATTTTAACATAATTTATTTAAAAAAAAATTACCTATTAAAACATGAAATTCATAAACCAGCAGAAAAATATTCGCTAGAAACAATTTTTAAATCAACGATCTTAATTTTTTGAAATACCCCGCCTCACTTTGATGCGATGGAAAAGTCCCCTTTTAAAAAAAGAGATAAGCATGTGCTCAAATTGAAATTATTTTAAATTATTAGCTTTAATTTTTCGCTTAAAAAATTACCATAATTTCATTTTTAACATTTGAAAAAAGAAAACCTTTCACATTTTGGAAAAGCAACTTTTTTTTAAAAATCTATCAAGTGAGGTAACTTTATCTGAACTATTAATTCTATTGATTAAATTATACATTATATTTAGCAACCTTTATTATGTGATACACTACAGTGAGAAAACTGTTGTAATACCCATCGAAAAGAAACTTAAAACTTAGTTAAAATTTTTTTTTGAAGTTTTGGATTATTTCAAATTAATACTAAATCGAACACATTTTAAAAGAGGTAATTAATTGATAACACAAATAATTGATAAAGCTTGCACCAAGTCAGATGCATTTATTCAATGCATAATTAGTAATAAACCAGAGGCTGTGTGGTTGTCGTTTTTGAATGCTCCGTTAATTTCGGAAAATGATGATAATTTGTAATTTTTTTTTTGAGCTGGAAGTGATTAGAATTGATCTTCAAATTCAAATATTTATTTAACGAGATAAAAATTAAAAATTTTTGCTAGCATAATTGATTCAGTTTACGACTAAAAGTAGATTTGGAGAACGATTTTGCTTTCAAAATTAATAATTTGAAATGTAATTCATAGTGTTTGTTACAATTGAATAATTAAAAAGTTTACAATTTAGAAGTTTATCTATTATATATAATTCTGTTACGTGGCTCCCAAATTTTGGCTGTATTTCTTCTCCGCTGGTGGCAACAGTTTTTATTTTTAAAGAAGTACTTTGTTCAACTAAATAAGATTCTTTTCACAACACTTAAATATTTACTTTATTTTCTTCATTTCTAGAGAAAATAGTCGGCAAAGAATTCTGTTAGGTTGAAAAACATTTTGCTAAAAAAATTACGAATTCTGAAAGAAGTAAAANATAAAAACATAACATCGAAATCGATTGAATGTTGAACATGATATGCCCGTTGCTTTGTCGAATACCATCCCCTAATCCAATTTATTAATTAAGGAAAAGCAGCAGCAACCTTCACATTAAAAATTTAAATTATAAAAATTTTGTATACTATTAAAATAATAAAATTAAATGTTTTCTAATAATTGATTGTTTTTGCAATAATTTTTTTCACAGGGGGTGGTCCGTGACTTCTTAAAAATCTTTAAAAGGGGTCCATTATACCAAAAAGGTTAAGAAACACTGGTCTATATGAATACTGTTTGAAATACTTTCTGAAAATAAACACCTAAATCTCATTAATTAATGAAAAAAATAAAAAGTATCTCCCTTTAATAAATATGGAATAAGAAAAAATACAGTAACTTAAGCCATATCTAAAAACTTTTACGCATTTGGCGTAAAATTTTATTTCTATATTTAAAGTGGTAGTAAAATGTATGCTTTCTATATGTTCCTTGCATTTATAAACTTAATTTATAATATTTTTGATCCACCACTATTTTTAAAAAATTTACGCATATATATAAATATGTAATACTGTTGTGGTACTACATAATACTACTGTGTACTACGTAAGCTTGTTCAAAATGCAGCTTATTTTGCTGCCTATAATTGCAATTTATATTTCATTTGTCTACCACTTGCGAAAATCATCCTTGAAAGTATTAAAAGTTGACAAGTATGCTTAAGCCCTTAAGGCACAGAATTTTTGGAAAAAAAACCAGCAAAAAAAAATTTCATTTTTTTTATGTAAAAAAACACACATTAGAACTTTGGCTTTGATGGACAATTTTATATACTGCTATTTTGTTCCACGAAAATAGACTATTTTCAGAGATGCCAACAGCTCCCAACACGCTAAAATACTGTAAAAAATACACTGAAATGCGGTAAATAACTATAAAGTAAATTTTCCAAATTATTTGACTATTTTTGTTTGCTTTTTAAGAGGTACAGCATACCTGCCAACTTTTCCCCAGTGGCAGTAAAATCGAATTTAAATTACAACTTTAGACAGTAACACTGTATTTCGAAGAAACTTATGTGGTCTAACGGGACAGTATAAGATAATATTATATATGTCTAACTTTTTTAAAAATAGTGGTGATCAAAATGATTTTAAATTAAGTTTATAAATGAAAGGAATGTATAGAAATCATACATTTTACTACCGCTTTAAATACAGAAATAAAATTTTACACCAAATGTGTAAAAGTTGACAGGTATGGTACAGCATGACATAAATAAAATAAAGTGGTGAATTATATAAGCCTACGAATTATTTAGATGTAGGGGTGGATAAAAATCTACTAAATTAAATTTATTAAGCCAAGAATCACAATTGATAAACTACCACTTTAAAATATAAATTTGCTGTCACGAGCAAGTTGGCATCTGTATATTTTATTCTTGAATAAATAAGTGTTATAGCTTACAATCCTATGTAAATGATAAAAATCAATAAAACGATTTTTTTCCTTAGCTTTCGCATTGTTATTTTTAATTTTCGATTTTATTCGAGTGGGAAAAATTATAACAACGCCGCTCGAATTATTTCGGGAGCAGTTTGGCCTGTTTAGCGAGCTCGAATTAACTCGAGCGCTCAAGTTAAGTCGTTAAGTAAGAAAGTTTCCAGTTTGAGTAGTCAAATTTTTTTCATGCATATTTTTTTGCATGTTATATTTGTTTATACGAGCCGAAAACTAATTCAAAACGAAAAAAGAAATTATTAAAGCGTTTTTATGTATTTAAAAACATCAGAAAAAGGCGACTTATCATTGTTTTCCTTATAAAATCAATCACTTATTACTTTTATTGCAACGCTTTCAACTACTACGCTTGATGTAAAACAATTTATAGAATGATAGACAATGAAAAACAGAACTTCGAAACTCCAACCTTTCAAAAGCCTCACCACGTAAATATTAAAACTTACCTCTAATATGTACTTTTATATCATTCACATGTAGTGGCGAGGAACATAACTTTAAAACAAATTTACAAAGCAGATAATCCTGCAATAAAGTGTAAAATTTGCTACCACTAGAACATTTTCCCCCGTAAAGCGTAAAAAGTTGGCCGCCCTGTTAGAGAACCGCTTAGGTAAAGATTATTCAGTTAAAGAAAATATTTATACTTAGTTTAATATAAATTCTGAGGATTTACTTTAAGTAAAATACATTAACAAGACTGCCATTCTACGCTTTTTGAAAATCATTTTAGAGAGTGGTGAACAAATAAAAGGTAAAGCTCTTAGAATTTTTGATAATTTCGCCAACAATATAGAAGTTTCACTACGAAAGGGTTGCCATAGTCATAAAGTTCTATGTGAGCAGAGAAACCAACTTGCTCCGGACAGTAAATATATATTTTAAAGTGGTAGTTAATCAATTGTGATTCTTGGTTGAATAAATCAAATTTAGTAGATTTTTATCCACCACTATTTCTAAATAATTCGTTGGCTTATATAATTCACCACATTACGGTACTTAAGCCGTATTATATCCTTTAAAAAGCAACCGAAAATAGTCAAATATTTGCAAAATTTACTTTGTAGTTATTTGCCGTTTTTTTAATTATTTCGGCGTGTCCGAAGCAGATGGCATTTCTGTATGAGGGTCTAATGGCTCACATGAAATATTTTCCCATTCATCTTGAAACATTGGACTTAGTGGTGAGACTACAAGGAATTGCAAATGGAATGAAGGATAGAGAATAAACAGGGGTTATTGGAATTGCATTTGCAGATTTGTGTGCTCAATTTAGGCTTATAAACCTTTGTCAAATAGATGGACAGATATCACAATACTGGGAAGAACAGCACGAAGATACATCCAGGGTGACGGCGGGATTCGAACCCGCTACATTCACGTTTTGCACAGAGTTTGGTACCACTGGTCGAGGGAGGCCACGGAAATAAAAAGGACAATGTGGCGTTTCAAATAAATTTTTGAATCATTCACATATATACTAGCGCAGAAAATGATTTCAAATCAAATTTGCAAAACAAAGAATAATACAATGAAATATGAACTTTTCTACCACTGTAAGAAATATTTTTAAAAAGCTAAACTTAGTAGCTTTGCATTCGATAATAAAGAATTACAGCCACCACGTAGACTGCTAACCACAAAGATCTACTAAAAATAAAAAGTAAAAATAAAATAAAAAATAACTAAAAAGATAGATGGGGTAGGAGCAGCTGTGCGGCCTCAGTGCCCAGCTCTAATATCAAGACAAGACGAAAACAAAGAACTTATATCTCAACATAAATAACAGAACTTAAAAAACATAAATACTGAATATTCTTTCAAATCGTTCCTTAGTAGAAGATATAAACATTAAACACCTTAATCTCATATTTTAGGCACAATGGAGAAAAATAACACCATTTAGCTTAGCTTAGGATAAAATTTAATTACATAAGTAATCATCATATTAGACATTCTTTGCCTTTTTTATTAGCTGTTTATTTACAATGAAATACTTGTTCCACATTTAGTTTTTCAAGCCGGATTATCCCATATAAATCTATAACAAGTGTTAGTGGGTCACAGAAAGTATGAAATGGACGAACGCTAGACAAATAAAATTTTTTACACGGCGTTAAGTGGAGTGCTTTTTTTACGGATGTGTTCGATAAGGTTTTTTTGTTTTGTTCTAGAATTAATTTCTTTCAATCTTCGTGGATGACAATCAACACATAATCGGCCTCTTTGAACGACATTCTTAATGTCAAACGAGTAATTAAATCAAGAGTTGATGAAGGATTCCATAAAGAGGTGTAGATGCCCGAGGCAGAGTCTGTCTCAAATACTGGTTGGTCATCCTTCTCACTTGCCCGCTTCAAGATGTTTTTTAGATGGGACGTTGCTGGACTTGCTGGTTTGGAATGCGGTCGCTCTATTTATGGTGAAATCAATCTTCTTCGAATAACTAGCGCAAAAGGAGGGGTGGAATATCAGCGAATGACCCACGGTACTCCCTTAGATAGGTAGCTGTGGTTATGAAATAAATTTTATCTGATAAATATGGGTAAAATATATGTTACATTTTCCTTCAGAAAATAGTCATACAAATAGTTATATTCGGATCTAAATCTTAAGAATATTCCTTAAAAGAGATGTTATATAGACATTTTGTTCTTTGCTGTTAACTCATTTGTGTCAAGTAATCCAATCCTTTCACAAGGCTCTGAAGATCCGGAACATTTTTTTAAAGTGGTAGCGAAAGTGAGATATATTTAGATGTTTAAAGTTATCAGAAAATTTTTAATTTTAAGGAAATATATATGAGTGCAAAAGATAACTCGGAAATAACTTCGTTATTCTCAAATAAAAATCAAATTTGAGTATTTTTTTGCAGTTTTTAAAAATCTTAGCTACCACTAATTTATTTCTTCCAGGTCGGGATTACCCTATTTCAGAAAAGAATTAAATTTCTATTACACCAATTTAATTATTAATTTTAACACTTGTATTTTCCATAATATCTTAATAACGTAAATATTTATGTTTGAAACTGACGTCAAACAAAAGCTTAGGTACGTCAAGTTTAGAAGTAGGAAGCTGAAAGAAATTGCTACTTGATCTAAACAAATGTGTACTACCAGTTTTTTTTTCATATACAAACAAGTATGTTAGGTCGGGAACCAAAGGATGACAGCTTACTTTGCTTAGTAATCATACTTCTTTAAAAAAAAATTTTTTTTTTAGCATTTGCTACTTTATTTAGTTAGTTTAAATTGAAAGTAGGTTTGCTTACCACTACAAATAGATTAAAATTTAATATTAAATACTACTTTCTGACTCATGATTGCCCTACAGTGGGCTGGTCAAGACATTAGTGTCAATATTGCAATAAAAAGTAATATATATATTACTTTCCCGGAAGAATTTATTTTCATATTCGTAGTGGTTGCGAAACTCATGCTATTCCATTAAACTTTTCAGATTATAATAAATATTGAGTTAAATTATGTGAACTTTTCCTGCTATCAACCACTAAGTTTATAAAAAAAATTAATAATTCGATTATTACAGAATAAAAATTAAGCGATATATAAAATTAGCTTTAGGCGCTTAACAGCGCCTAAAGCTAAATTTAGTTCTCCAAAACTAAGTGAAAGTTTAAAGTATATTGCTACCAGTTCGAATATTATTTTTTTTTAAAAGAGCTGGTAGATTAAGTATTTTGTAAATAGTATAAATATTCACTGTATCAATTATTGTGTACTTAATATGATCTGACGAGTCGTCCCTCTGTACACAAATCAAGCGGTATTTGAGGGAGGCGAGGAAGGGGGATGAAAAGTTTATTCATTTCTATATAATCCCGTATTTTTATATAATAATAATAGCTTCATTTTTATATAACCCCGATTTTTCTGATAGTATCCAGTTTTTTTCTTTCTTAGTAATTTTTGTTTATATAATTCATTTCTCTATATGTTTTTCAACGATAAGTCTCCTTCGTTGCCTAACGGCAGATATTTTAGATAACAGGTGCCGAAAGGCAGAAACCTAATTAAATACACTCACGTTAAAGCATCTTGCAATTGTTAAATTCTAAATATATGAAAAGCAGGACTCGAAAAACCGCCCGTCCTCCCGTCCTCGGCGGTCAAAAATTCTCAGCGGACAACGAATTTCTCGAATCCAATTCAACGGGAAAATAGCCGTCCGCGCGGACGGCCATTTTCCCGTTAATGTTTGTGATACATTTTAAATTTTTGTTATCTTACAAGAGTCTAGCCCCTCACTTCTAAAATGACCCTCTAATCTAGAAATACAGCAACATACTGCGTATGGTGGAATTGATGTTTTCTCTGTCTGGGAGTACTGTATCGGTTGAAAGGGGCTCTTCAGCAATGAACTTACAAAAAAAAAAAAAAAAAAAAAAAAAAAAAAAAAAAAAAAAAAAAAAAAAANACACATTACGTACTGGTCTTAAACAAGAAGCGTTAAACGCAATTATGAACATCTACCTAAATGCAAAACTCCCTTCAGATTTCTGTGCAGAAACCTTTGTAAATCACATTGGCTTGATTGTGGAACTGGCAAACGTCATATTTGATTCATTTAAAAAAACGCAGTACCCTCGGATAAATTGACATTCCAGATAACTTGCCTTTTGTCATTTAAATTATTTCATAAAATAAATACTAGGTTACTATTAGTAACCTAGTATTTCTCTTATTACTGTATAATGTAANATATATATATAGGTGCGAACTTTCCCGGAAGAATTTATTTTCATATTTGTAGTGGTTGCGAAACTCATGCTATTCCATTAAACTTTTCCGATTATAATAAAAATTGAGTTAATTTATGTGAATTTTTCCTGCTATCAATCACTAAGTTTATAAAAAAAATTCATAATTCGATTATTACAGAATTAAAATTAAGCGTTATATCTCTAAACAGCGCTTAAAGCTAAATTTAGTTCTTCAAAACTAAGTGAAAATTAAAGGTACATTGCTACCAGTTCGAATATTATTATTTTTTTTTTTTAAAAAGAGCTGGTAGGTTAAGTATTTTGTAAATAGTATAAATATTCATTGTATCAATAATTGTGTACTTAATATGCTCTGACGAGTCGTCCTTCTGTACACAAATCAAGCGGTATTTGAGGGAGGCGAGGAAGGGGGAAGAAAAGTTTAACTTCGCTGTTTCATTTTTATATAACCCCGATTTTTCTGATAGTATCCAGTTTTTTTCTTTCTTTGTAATTTTTGTTTATATAATTCATTTCTTTATTTGTTTTTCAACGATAAGTCTCCTTCATTGCCTAACGGCAGATAATTTAGATAACAGGTGCCGAAAGGCAGAAACCTAATTAAATACACTCACGTTAAAGTATCTAGCAATTGTTAAATTCTAAATATATGAAAAGATTTACATTTCAAAGTGATGATTAGCTGATTTTGATGTGATTTATTTTTTCTTTAACTCTTTTCGTTTTTTTTTTTAATTATTCTGTTATAAGTATGAAACATAGATTGGAATGTGCGACTATCTTTTATTAAAATAGTGCTTTTTTGTTACGTAATAGAAAAGGTAAAGGTTCAGGAGAAAATACTTTTGATATTGCTAGCAGAATAATTAACTATTTGCATGTAACTCCTTAGTTGTATCTAACAAAATCAGTGCATAATTATCTTAAATACCTCAAAGTACACAAAAAGTACTAATTTGCCTGAAAAAACAATATACACTCCGGGGGAGTTTTATATATTATTTCAAATAAAAATACTTATTTAGTTACTTATTTTTATCTATTTTTTTGTGCAGCTTATCTAACTAGAAACTGCAAACAGTTAATGAAAAAAATGACTGCAGCATTACATTCAAACGGTAAAAAGCCACACATTATCCAAATAAATTATAATAAATTGGCGGAACGTAGTACTTTAACAACTTTATGGGTGATTAAGTTGTCGTGCACAATAGCTTCTTAATAAAAACACATTGTATGCAAAGTGTATAACTTATTATACATAAATGCATCGATTTTCTTCCAGTTGCATATTAAAGACATTTAACGAGTCTAACCCATAAATCTAATTCTCAAAATGGATTAGTATATTTCAGGCGTCTGATATATCAGACAGATGAGGAGTGACATCGTTTGATGAGTGTCACGCAACGGATGATAGAAAAGTAGAAATACTAATTACAGAACACAATAGACATTGAAAAAGTCTTACCAAATCATGCATATCATATGTTTAGAAAATGTCTGGCCGATATCATACGTATATCAGTTTTCTGTTCAAAGTATTTTGGGGAGAATGCCTTAAATTAGTGGAATAGTCTAACTATTTGCAAATACTTCTTAGGCTTATTGGAAAAAGTCACTAGTATTTTCTAATTAGCTTTTTATGTCCACTTTTATGACACCTGTGACACTTTTTATGTCTACCACAGTGAGCCCAGGCACGTTTAACCTAGTTAGCAAATATATCATTCATTGCTATTTTGGACTAATATATTTCAGGCAATTTAGAAAACCAACTAGAAGTGACGGCTTATTTTAAATAGTCTTAACCCTTTCGGGCCGACTGTCATAAATACGTGACAGCATAAAACCGTATCAATCAGGGAAAAAAGATAAAACTGGTAATCAAAGTATTTCTTTAGCAGTTTATTTGTGGGCGGAGTTATAATTGTTTGATTTATTTAATTCACCATTACTTTGTTCAAAATAAAACTATTTAGTTATACTTTGAATTAACATTGATTATATATATGATTAAACTAACAATAATTAAAATAAAAGCAAAGTAAGTCTGTCAAATTAGCAACGACTAAATTTACGTTACCGTTTTTTATTTAATTACAACTTGATTCTGATTTTGTACGAATGCTTTTCTGAATCACCCGTCCCCAAAGGGTTAATGACTTATTGCAATATGACTAAGAAGAATCGGTGATTCTTCGCATTTCTTAGGTATATAGATAATAAGCCAAAAAATATGAGTCAGATTAGCAAATATTGAAAATTTTTCTAATTTGCCAGCGCACCAATGTATGTTTCGTAGGCTAATTGAAAAATTCCGCTCTTTGCAAACTGCCGATGTCACTTTAAATTGCGCTTACGAAAATTGCCGTAATAAGCCTAACAAATGACGCCTACAGTTATCAAAGAGTCGGGTTTTCTAATTAACCAACTACAACACAAAATCTGGAGCCTAAATAAACTTGTAGCATTTCATTTTCATAAAATTTAATTATAAAGCAAAGTAAATTGGTTAAAAATATCTTTTGAACAATTGTAAGATTATTTTCTTAAAATACAATTATTTGTTTTTCAATCACAGATGTATGGTATAAATGTTTATAAGAAAAGATAGCCATGGCAGTTTTTTTTTTTTTTTAAGATAATTCAAATAAAGTGTTATTTATGAAAGATTTTTATTCATAAAAGGAACCTGTTTAGCTCATGAACTGAGCCTCTATTTTAAAAATACCCGAAATTTATCTTATTTTAATATTGAAATATTTCCCGAATTTTATAATGAAGGTTAACAAGGAAGTTAGACAACCCAATCACAACTATTAATCAAACAGATTTTAAGACAAATATTTGCTACCACATTCTTGTTTCAACTGGATTTTGTATTAAATGGCTATTACGTAAGGTGATTTCCTTGTTAACAAATCAATACTTATTCCATCTTGTCTTCAACGGAATACTGCGATCGAGATTCAAACTACTCGACACACATAAGTGGTTATCTAATTTCAACTAACTTTATTTTACATATATTCATAAAAAAAAATGAAAAAAATTGCTTGTAATTTAACCTATTATCAACACGTTTTAATTCAGTTTTGAATTTTTCCTTGTGTTATTTCTATGTTTGTGTTGTCCAATCTTTCTCCTCGTTTCGCTTCCCTTATTTTTAATTAAATACTAATCCATTTAACTACCTCTGTTAAATTAAACCTATTGAGTCAGAACTATTACATAATTAATGAGGTGGCCTCGTTGGCCGGTTACTCGTAGGCATTAATTCTTAGTTTCCACAGTAATTTGTTTGATTAGTGGTCTTATCGGACTTACCTTAAAAAAATCGCATGGAGTCTTTCAGTTATTCGAGGAGATGGCTGTAGCCGTGCTCAGAGTATGCTCAAACGGAAATTTTTTCTAATGAATTTTCCACTTCTTTTAAAAACTTATTCATATGACTCAGCATCAGATTATGATGTGAAAATTTGTTCTAAGAATTAGCTCAAAAATCTCTGAAAATCATCGTGACCGTTGGACATCCTGGCTGCACATTTTACCTAACAAAAAAAAAAAAAAAAACATTATTGTACCAAACCACTGCATTTATTTGATATTTATTCAGCAATACAACAAAAAATAAAGATGCAACATTCCAAATAATATAATTAATAATTGTACTCTTTTGTTTGTTTGGAAAAATTTAAAAAAAATGTGATGATCAGACAATGCTACAGCCACAGAGAGTTTTTATTGAAAAACTGAGACTGAAAAGGATTAAAGAGGTGACTGTTGATTTCGCCTCCGGGGGGACATCGGAGTGTAAAGAGTAAAATTATTTTTATAGTTACTATAGGAGGTGCTGGACCAGGACAATTTAAAGAAAAAATCAAGAACTACTCATTTATATTACAAGCACTGATTTTCGAGATGCATATGAGTACTAGAGACTTCTTTTATCAGTCATAGCCACCACTTTAAATAATTAGTGGCTATTCATATTAATAACGGATGACTTTAGTTTTGAAGATCACAACGGCTGTGTTAAGTTTTAATTTTTATAAAAAAATTATTATATAAAAACTAGTGATAATTATTTGTTCTTTTTTTATTAGTTATTAACTGTTAATTTGTTTGCTATTTATTGTAGGTTTGTTTTTTATAGTTATCAATTTAGATTTCTTTCTGCATTAATTGTTTTTTTGTTTTTTTTTTTGTAATTCTTGTTAGATTGTTATTTTTTGCTAGTTACTAAATGTTCTTTTTTGTTAGTTTATTTTTGTAGCCATTAATTAAGATTTATATTGGACTTTTAAAGACTTGGGAATTTCCTTCAAGAAAAGAAAAAGGCAATCTTCCCTTATAGAGAGGTTTTTTAGGTACGTTCCCTTGTTTCATGAAAGCAAATAAATTTCAGAAACAAATTTTAAACAAAACTTTACACAAAAAATGTGATTTCTTTATAGAAAAAAAATAACAGTAAATATTATAAGACATACGCATTATCTTTTTCATGATCAGTGATTTCATGCTTATGTTGACTTTTCCTTCCCAAACAATACACCAATGTGGGATAAATTAAAATATATAAATCTATTAAAAAAAGGTTACATACACAAAGAAAAAAAGTATCCAAGGTAAAGTATTTATGAGCATTTGTGTATTTTTTTACTTAAGCTTAATAAATAGAAAATATCTATATATTTTTAAATATAATTTTATTTCATTTAAAATTAGTTTCGTTTATTTAAAAAATATCAATAAAAAATCATTTTGCAAAAAATCATAATACGAAAAATCTGTTTTTTTTAAAAAATTATAGCTTACACCAGCTTACAATTAGTATCACAAATAAATTATTATTAGAAATACTCTAAAAAATCTTGTTCTTTTCTGTATTTTGCTCAAAATAAGTAAGATTCTTGGCTTAAAAAAATCTGCGCTTTTTCTTTTTTTTAATGCCAATGTTAGCCACTTTCTCGCCTTTTTCTTTTGCTGCCTCATGCCCCAACTATCTTAGAGCAACCCAGTTTCCATGACAACGGTTGCAATCCGACCTACCTGCCTTTCTCTCCAGTGCCAACTTGAGGTGAAACGAAGTATAGTTGTATTTATTTTCTCTATTATTTTCTATTTTATTACACCAGAGTAAATGTTAATATTATTCTGACCCTTGTAAATATTATTTTATTCTAATCGAGTTTTATCTCAATTATGTTTAATTTCCTATTGATTTTATCATATGTCCAAACGACTGGTTTCCCACTTATGACTTTACTATTTGGTGCTTGGCAACCCCTTTCACCTGAACTTCACACATTCCCTCATTATATATCTCAAAAATCCGACAAATCAGTTAATGGCGCTTTGCGGTAGCGCACTGAGATTTGAGCTATGTTTTGAAAGGAGATTGAATTCGGAGAGAGCAAAAAAGTTTTACAATTCTATGTGCCCTTTTGTAGTATCTCGAATATTCTAAATATTGGATATACTCTATATTAATTTTTGGATATAGCCTTTTTAGCAGGGTTTAATTTTTTCCTTCAATTTTATATTTTCGATAAGGGAGCAGTTAGCCCCTCGGTCTAAGTACTCCGTGCCGAAATTTGCGTAGACATAGGCAAGTAGACAGTAAAACTTAAAACACATAGGGTGAATTATGAATTTATATATTAAATTCATCCATTATTGTACATAGCTTTAAAAACTAAGCAAAAGGAACAGCGATTTTCTCTCCTCTTCCATATAAAACTTTTATCTTTTCAACAATTTATCTACCCCACTGACTACTATGGGTAAAGATCATGTTCGGCTCAGGTACCCAGCTCCATTTCATAAGTAAAGAGTAGAAATTCCTGTTTAACAACCTATTAAATTTAAAATATATAGTAATCAGCCAGAAAATTAAACTTAATGGTGGCTATGAGTCATTATAATATCAGTTTTTTAATGATTATTTTATTTATTCTTATGGTGTATACGTTCTTAGAAAGTGGTACCATGATAAAAGACATGCAAACATATCCGAATTAACTACGATATTTAAATTGTTTAGGAGAAGTAAATATAAAAGCATTTGTGGTAAACACTTAAATAAATTTGACACGAAAAAATATAGTTATAGTAGTTCTCTGGAACAAGGAAGTGAACGATCCCTACCCAATCCGCCATGAAATTGTTTTAACATTGTTAGGTCAGCTATCCGTGTGGTTGCTGAATAAGTAAATCAAGCACTTTGCTCGAGAAAATTAAAATAAATTAGTACAAAATTACTTATTGAAATTACATATATTTGCAGGCTTATAAACCTTTGTCAAGTAAGACACACAGAATTCATCCAGGGTTACGGCGGAATTCAAACCCACAACCTCCACATTTTGCTTAGCGCTTGGCGAGTGATATTCAGAGATGCCAACTGCTCCGGACATGCCGAAATAATTAAAAAAAACGGTAAATAACTACAAAGTAAATTTAGCAAATATTTGACTATTTTTAAATTGCATAGCGTTACTTAAAGTGGTGAATTATATAAGCCTACGTATTATTTAGAAATAGTGGTAGATAAAAATCTACTGAATTGAATTTATTAAACTAGGAATCTCACAATTAATGAACTACCACTTTAGAATAAATATTTGCTGTACGGAGCAAGTTGCATACCTGCCAACTTTTAATCCTTTCCATTATAATTTTTCCCAGTGGTATTAAAATGGAATTAAAACTTCAATTTTAAGCAAACAAATAAGTTATATTTGAGAAAACTTAAGTTGACAACCACATACCTGCCAACTTTTAATCCCTTCCATTATGATTTTTCTCAGTGGTATTAAAATGGAATTAAAATTTCAATTTTAGGCAAAACAATATGCCGTATTTGAAAAAGCTTAAGCTTACAACCGTGATAGTAACGCATATTTATATATATGCTTAATTTCTTTAAGAATAGTGATAATCAAAATCATTTAAAAAATAAGTTTATAAATGAAAAAATAGTATATATTTACTACCACTTTAAATATGAAAATAAAATTTTACGCCATATGCGTAAAAGTTGGCAGGTATGCAACCATGATAGTAACGCACATTGATATATGTGCTTAATTTTTGTAAGAATAGTGGTGATCAAAATCATTTAAAAATTAAATTTATAGAAGAAAAAATAGTATATATTTACTACCACTTTAAATATGAAAATAAAATCTTCCGGAAAATCCGGATGAGTTGGCAGGTGTGAAGTTGGCATCGCTGGATATGACTTGGTTACGTTAGACCCGTATAAATTAAATCGATGGCAGTGTTAATATATGTATAATTTATTTATTCATGTATAATGGGAAATAAACAATTTTAAAATTTGTTTGAAGAAGCAATATGCGTGAATTTTGTTACCACATTAAATTTAAAAATAACATCCTCTTGAAAACCCAAATTAGATTATTACGGTTAATTACTTTGTCTAAAATTTTGTCTCAAAAATGAAAGTAATCGTAAAAACTTCTTTACTTTTACATTGGCACTATCGTGTAATAGAAATATAAACGAAAGCGACAAAAAATTCAAAATTGAGATTTTTATATATTTGACACCTATATATAGAAAGCTGTTTATTTTACAAAAATTATTCTTCAAAAATAATCTCTGTTTTATCAGTTTTTTGAAAATCTATTTAAGCGTTCACAGCATTACCAATAGAAGGAAAATAGTTGCCAAGCCACTTTTCTCGGAATCATTGCTTTTTCAATTGCACGGCAGTATGCATGTACTTGAACTATGATCTTCAAGTACGGATGTGGGGAATACAAATCTGAAATTAGTTTGGTTCCTAACTCTACAATTTTTTTTCAAAATTACATTTTTAGTTTCGTTTATGTTTCATCTGAATGTATAAGTTTGTAAGGAATGTACAGGTTTATATACATACATATATACTTTGTCTGCTCTTTTGAAAATTACACTTAAACGAAGCTTACGAGCTTTACGTATCGCATTATAAAACTGAAATATTATAGCCTGTTTCCAACTACTCATAAAAATATTAAATGTTTGCAATGTTAAAATAATATTTGCTTATAATTGTACATAGGTAAAAGAAAATGATTTTCCATTAAAATTTCTAAATGCTTAATTCATAAATAATTTTCTTTTAAAAAGATGAGGCGTCCCTTAGATGCAACTTGGAAGCAATAACGTCATTAATTAATAACGTAATTAAATTAAAAAAAATATTGAATTATAAAATATATTAAGCAGAGTTATGTACGCTTAGCAAAGTATGTGTTAAAACTAAAAAGCTTGGTGTATCTATTTTTTATGAAATTTCAGATGCCTTTGTAAATGTGAATTGATCTGAAGAAAAAAAAAAGGACATCTCGCTTCGCTTTACGAAAGATCAGCCTTGTATTTTTGCATTGTCGAAAAGCTTATTGTGTATAAAATAATAATTAAAATAATTTTATAAAAAAGAAACTTTGTAGGCAATAGTATATAGTTGTGCACAATGAATGATAACGCATGCTGTGTATTAAAATTTAAAAGACTTGCCTATCTAATAATTTTTTTATGAAATTTTCGAAGTCTTTATAAGAGTAATTTGATCTGAATAAAGGTCATTTCACTTAGTTTTATAAAAAAAAATTTATTTTTGCCTTATCTGAAAACTTATTGTGTGTAAAATAATAATTAAAATTATTTATTTGAAAATTTTTTTTGTTGAGACTGCAGCGAATATTTTTCAGTTGCGCACATATATGGCAGTACTTTTACTTTCGTTACTTGTACCGCCGGTACAAGTAAAAAGTACGTACTTTTACTTGTACTTCGTTACTTTTTAAATTTAGTACTTTTACTTGTACTTTCGTTACTTTTATAGGGAAAAAGTACAAGTATTTGTAACGGAAATGTCGAATGAAATCGTTACTTTTTTCTAAAACTCGGTAAGCTTTCTAAAAAATAAAAATAAAAATATTTAAAAAAAATGCTTATGTTTTTTTAATTTAGAAAATTAATGTGCAATATATATGCATTCACAGCTAACTTCGTGTTTAAATACCTTGACCTCCCGTGGAGCGCTTATTCAGCGTGGCTAAGCACGATCTGAGAAATTCGCTCAGCAGACTCAGTGACACCACTTTCGAAATGCAATTATTTTGCAAAATAAATAAAAATATTAATTAGCAAGTTATTTTCATTCATTTTCGAGTTTTATGCATTTATTTAATACATTTTAAATAAAAAATGTTGGATTTTGTTATTACGTTTTTCAATTTTCTTTTTGAACTCACTAATAATACATTTTTGTCTTAATACATTTTTTACTAAATACATTTTTACCTAGTACATTTTTTACTAAAATTATGTTTATGCCCGACCTTGTCAAACAACGCCCAGTCAAATCTCTAAGAACTTCAGAACTATTTGTGCTATTGAAAACTATTATAATTACTATTTTAACTCTTGAAAACTCGAAGGTATTAATTTAGCCGCTGATACTAAAATTCGTTTACAAATTTTAATTATTCCGTTAGGCAGAAATGTTCGGAAAATGATTTTCTCGCATGACTTCAGCATTAGCCATTGTTACAAATAAAACTGTAGACTGTTCTGTTTCAACTTATACTGCACATTCAATTATTTTTTACTAGCTCAAAGATCACAAAGCTATCTGAAACCCCGTGTTTGCTTTGTTTATGTTTGTGCTTTTAAAACGCGTTTCTATAGAGTAAAACAATTTTAAATCAATGGTAATTTAAATAAATAAAAATAATAAACTAAAAATTAAAATCAATAGATAAAATTTCTTTTTCGTGCAAATCCATAAAAAGTTTGATATTAAAATTATATTTGATTTTAAAATTATATTATACGATTATATTATAAAATTACATTATAATATTCTTCCGTCTAACTTGCGGTATGTCCATAACTTTCAAAATCAAAAATAATTAAATAAATAACAACAATTTTGCAAAAACATTTAACATAAGAATATTATTCAATAAAATTTTAGGTTACTTTGAATTTTCGATTCTCTAGAAATGTACTTTTAAATCGTGACTTTTTTTGTTTAGTACTTGTACTTTTTACTCGTTACTTTTTAAAATAAGAACTTATTACTCGTTACTTTTTTTAAAAATACTTGTACTTTTACTCGTTACTTTTTAAAAGTAACGTTGCCATATATGGTTGTGTATAATGAGCATAATGTATAATGAATGACAACGCATGGTGTGTATTAAAATTTAAAAGATTTGAATACCTAATAATTTTTTATGAAATTTCGGAAGTTTTTTTAAGAGTAATTTGATCTGAAAATAGGTCATTTTGCTTATTTTTACCAAAAAATAATCTTATTGTTTTGCATTATCTAAAAGCTTAGTGTATGTAAAATAATGATTAAAAAGATTTTTTTTTTTAAATATTTTTGTAGGGATTGCAGCGAATATTATACAGCAGTGTATATTGAACATAATGTATAATGAATGATACACGCAGTGTGAGTTAATATTAAAAAGACTTGTCTTTTTAATAATTTTTTTATGGAATGTTCAAAGTCTTATAAATGGTAAATTGATCTGAAAAGGGGCATTTCATTTAGCTTTACGAAAAATCAATCTTATAGTTTTGCATCATCTGGAAGTTTATTTTGTTTTGCGTAAATTAATAAGTATAATTTAAAGTATAATTAATAAGCATAATTAATAATTTTCGGAAATTTTGTTGGATTTGTAGCGAATTTTATACAATTCCGTCTAATGAACATGCGAATCTTGAAATTTTAGTGAGCATTATAGTGATCCGCTTGAATTGATCGAAACTATATTTGAAATGCATACTTTATCTCAACAAAAATGTATTCCGATCTTTATATTCTCACAGTTATTTTTAGAATTAGTTTTGGGAAAATTTTCTTACACATACTCCATTTATTTGATACACCATTATCAACAATATAGAAGGCAAAAATAGACGCAAATCCCGATTCATTAGAATAATATTCGAATTGATGGAACTATTATAAAAAACGGGCTTTTATATCTCTGACATACTTAAGATATCTGTAAAAAACATCTCATTCGAAATCCAAACGCATCAAAAGCGAAAGATATCGAAAATCTTTTTCTATTGTGTCTAACACAGAGGGGGTGGTCAAATGATTCCGATAGACATCGTTCTCATCGCTAAAGCCATTCGAAAAAAAGTGTCGCAGACGACAAAAACTAAGAATACCCCACGAGCGATTTCACTGATCATCCATTCCTTCTAGTTATTACTTGACACTTGGCGTTTCGACTTCGTAACCTTCACACTCTTAACCCACTTTCCGAACAAATAAAGAACGAAAAATAAATAAGAAAAATCAGCTCGAGAATTTTTCCTCGCCGGCGATCCCTCTTTTACCCCCATCATCATCATCGATGATCTTCCAAGTTCCGCCCGGATGCAACTAGCCGGCGGTCACGTGTTGATCTCTCTCCTCCATCACCATCCGGGTCACTCCGAACGTTCCTTTTTGGAACACCCGTGTGTGAAGTTCTGGACTTCCATCTAATATCTAAACATCTCCTAAGAGAAGAAGACGTTTTAGTTTCGTCTCCTCAAATTGGCGGTCTTTTGAAGCGATGTGATTGGGGGAGAGTGGACGTGAAGTAGACGTCTTTTTTGGACATTGTGGATTTATACGTTCTCTTACTGACTGAATAGACTGTTGCAATAGCAAAGGGATTACTATTTATAAAAGAAAATTACATTTTTTGGTAAGTTCTATTTACGTTATAATTTATTTTTTGAATTAAAAATTTTAAAAAAATGAAAGTTAAAAATTATTTGTATAAAACATTTTGCTTCAAAATTTAACTTCAATATCAAGTTTATTTTAAAAATTTATTTTTATTTCAATTTAATTTTCAAGGTTGATTTAAGTCGTGCTGAATGTATTATCAATCATTATTAAGAGGATGTTAAAATATTCATCATGTAGAACATGGATCCATCAATTTGGCATAAAATCAACTGAAATATCAAATGCAATATTTATATAATAACTGTCTGCCTTATTTACTTGAATAATTGGAATAGAAGTATCTTAAAAAGCTCTTTCAGGGCAACTATTAAAAAACATCAATTTTACTGCTTACTTAATCATTTCGTTATTTATATTTATTTTGCTAAATTATGACATTCGTGTGCACTGTAATATATATTTTAAATATTCTTATATTGGCCTATATACATGTGCGTGTTCGTGCAAAAATGTGCAGCGATTGAGAAGTTTTTTTCGCAGTGGTAGTAATATTTATATTTTAATGCAAAAATCTTAATTTTAAAAATTAAATCTGTTATTGTTTTAACTACCACAACAAATCAATAATTTACACTTATGAGTATAAGAATATGAGCTAGGTTAATATCCTTTTACTTGGTAAAATAGCATAATTTTCAAAAAATCTTAATCTCATAAATATTATAAGATTATTACTCTTTAAGAACTTTCTCAACAACCGTACAAGTTGGCAACTATTTGTAAATATATGCATATTTAGGGATTGGACAGAACTATGGAAACGCTTCTAGCGTAACCTCTATTTGAACAATCTTTCCTTTAGATAAAGCATACTTACCAACTTATGCGGTTCTTAGAAGAAAGACCATGCTTGAATTTTTTAGAAATTAATTCATTTTTACCAATGTAAAATTCCGATCGACAAAAATTTTAACTTCTTATTTCATAACTTCTATCTAGCTTTGATACCCGCAATTATGAAGCCAACCTGCACGATTGCAATAATTATGTTAGAATGCTTTTTTAATCATAATAGTATTTAAAAAGGAACAATAGCTTTTTAAGTTCCTACGCTCATTTTGATTGATGCAAATTTGCCGGGATAAAAATGACATTGTTTCTAAAAGTATTAAGCATGATCTTTCACATTCCCCAACAACTTTGCCAGCTAAAATCTTTCAAAACATTTCGTGTTGAAAGAAATAGTGTTGACATAGAATTAGTGAGGAAGTCTTTCCATAAATTTGCAAAACCCCTGTATGAAGAGATTTTTTCATTTAATTTAAAGAAGAGATGCCAACATGCAACGGACAGCAAATATATATTTTAAAGTGGTAGTTTATCAATTGTGTTTCTTGGTTTAATAAATTCAATTTAGTAGATTTTTATCCACCTCTATTTCTAAATAATTTGCAGGCTTATATGATTCACCACTTTACAGGTCATGCTATACCTTTTAAAAAAGCAAGCAAAAAATTGTTAAATATTTGCAAAATTTAGTTTGTAGTTATTTACCGTTTTTTTTTAATTATTATGGCATGTCCGGAGCAGTTGGCATCTCTGTTAAAGCGGGACGTTTGCTCTTGTCATAATATAAATTTTTTATTACTTTTTTTTCAAAAAGTATCTCTTGTTTTTATCCAAATTGCTGGGCAAAAAGTAAGACGGAAAAGTGTAATAACTGGTAAAAAAAATAATTCTATTATGGCTGTTTTTTAGAAGGAGTAAAACTATTTCTCCTCTCAATTATAAATGATCTCTCACTTTTTACTTTCTCTCGGGTGGAGAATAGTCTTGTATACATATATATAACAACTGCTAAAAAACTTTTTGGTTTATCATGGCAGTTCCCACGGTCCCTGAGAATTTTGAATAGTGGTAACAAAAATAAAACAAATTTTGATATTTTAATTTCTGTGTAACCACCACTAAAAATTGTTTTCTTAAAATATATATATCCATAAAAATTCCATCACTTAACGATAGAAAGGTATACTAAGATTTAAAAAAAAACATATTGTAACATCACCCTAAATTTACTACCGCTTTAAAAAAATATTTCAGGTCCGTGGTAACCCAGCATGGATATTACACTCTTCCGTTAAACAAGTTCTAATGAAATGATATTCATCTCAATTCTTGCTCTTTTCCGGCTTTATTTATAAAAGCCCTCAGCCCTGACCAAAAATTGCGCTTTTGTAACTGGAGCCTTAATAGAGAATTGTAAGTAAATTATTATAATCACGAAAAATTGAAATTTACTAAAAAGGTGGTAATTTATGTATAAATTAAAAAATCTATATGTGTGATGTCAAGAAAAATATCAATATTTTTACCCACCCCTAAGCTACGAGCGTATTATATAAGCATTCGCACAAAATCAGAATTAAACAATTGATGAAAAGCGGTAGCTTAAATGCTGGTTTCGTAAATTTTCGGACTCATTTTGCTTTCAGTTTAATCAATATTAGGATGCTAGGGTTGCGAACTTTCTGAAAAAGTTTGAATAAATTGATAGTAAATTAAATTGTAAGACTTGTAGAAGAAGGATAACTACTCACACTCTTTGAAAGTGTCACCACGAGATGACCTATCACCTCCTACATCAGAAAGCCTCCACACGATTTTTTAGAAGTAGTCTGCGCAGACTATTTAAAAAGTGAACCAGTTGTGCTCATGAACCCAAATTCATTTCTGAAAGTACTTGAGAGAAATTTTTCATATGAATTTCAGAATTGAATTTGTAGTGGTTGACAAGTAACAAAGACAAACCAATCATATTCATAAATTAAACAAATTTTTAGGCATATATTTGCTTCCACTTTCTTATTTTTAATAGATTTTGTATTAAATGCCTCTCTTGTAAATAGGTTTATATTCTTAGTGGTCTGATCGGACTACCAATTAAAAACCGTGTGGAGCCTTTCAGTTATAGGAGGCATTGGATAGGATGCTATGAATTTTTGATACGTAGTGGTGGAAAAATAACTTACATTTTGTTACCGCTAGAGAGTTTATTTTAACTAAGTGGAGCAAGTTAGCATGTCTAGCTTGCTTCATTTAAGTTACATTTTATTTGATACTTTGAATTTTTGATACGTAGTGGTGGAAAAATTACTTAAAAGGAAAAAAGACTAAATTAAAAAAAAACTTAAATTTCGTTACCACTAGAAAATATTTTTTACAGAGTGCAGTACTTGTCATCTCTGCATATCTTATACCTGCCAACTTTTAATCCCTTCCACTATTATTTTTCTCTGTGGTATTAAAATGGAATTAAAACTTCAATTTTAAGCAAACAAATACGTTGTATTTGAGAAAACTTAAGTTGACAACCATGATAGTAACGCATATTAATATATGTGCTTAATTTTTGTAAGAATAGTGGTGATCAATATCATTTAAAAATTAAGATTATAAAAGAAAAAATAGTAAATAATTACTACCACTTTAAATATGAAAATAAAATCTTCGGGAAAATCCGAAAGGGTTGGCAGGTATGATATCTAATCAATTTTAGTTGAAAGTGTAATAGCATAATTTTTGTTTTGAACTAAGCAATGGGGAAGTAAATCTATCCAGCTATTATAACTCTGTCCAGAAATAAACTGTTAAAGAAATAGTTTGGGTACCAGTTTTATCTTTTTCTGTAATTGATTACATATATTATGCTAGCCTGAGTTAGTAACAATAGGAGAGAATAGGTCAAAATCATAAAAAAGCGCTATTTGTTTTTTTGTAAAGTTGAGGGTAATAAATAATCGATTTTGCTATCGGTTTTCATTTTTTTAATGAATAAAATCACTTGTCTTGTAATAATAATTTACAGTTCAAAGAGATACTTGCTTTCACTTTTAAAAGCAGAGCTTTAGTAATAAAAAATATTTTAGTAATTTTTTTTATTAAAAATTACTGAAACGTAATGTAGTAAAGAAATAAGATTGCAAAATTAACATAGGATTTTTCCGGAAGATTTTATTTTTCATGTGGCGGCAAAATTTGTAAAATCGCATTTTATTCTTCATTACATAAATACGGTTTAAAATGATTTTGACTACCATTACATTTGAATAAGCTAAACATATATCATTGGCTTGCTAGCTTCTTGATAGCGTGATAGAAGAAAAAAAAGCATGCTCGTCAATTACCAAGCCCTCAAGAGCTGCTATGCATATGTCATTAACTCAGATGGATATTATTCAGCACAAATTATGAATAAACGTTACTTCATAGTACACAGTGCAGATGAATCAGTTGGAGACGCTTCGCGCCTAATACCGAGTAAAAAACAATATTCAGCATCCTCTAATAGTGTTTTTTAATTACTAAGTTTTCACGAAGCAATTCAATTTCGACGGTTTTACCCTACCACTAAGAAAACACAGTTTTGAATAACGTAAAAGTTGACAAGTACTCAATCGGTTCTCAATTCATGGGCAGAGGCAACGCCTCCTATAACTGAGAGTCTCGACACAGTTTTTTGTAGGTAGTCCGATGAAGCCGTTATGAGGGCAAACCACTATGTGAAAAAACCATTCAATATAAAATCTATTAAAAATTAGAAAGTGGTAGCAAATATATGTCTAGATTTTTTTTAAATTTATGAATATAATTGGTTTGTTTTATTTACTTGTCAACCACTCCAGATTCAATTCTCAAATATATATGATAAATGTCTCTCTAGTACTTTTTAAAATAGAATTCGGGTTCTTGCGCACAAGTGGTTCGCTTCTTAAATAATCTGCGCAGATTACTTATCAGAAAGCGTGTGGTGGCTGAAGCCCAAGAGTAGGACATGGATGTATGAGGTTAAAACAATCTAGCCAGGTATGAAAACGAGTCGGAAAAGAGGAAAGGCTGGTAGTACAAAAATTAAAACTTTATCTACTTTTCTTGGAGAGGTATCAGTTTTATAACTATGCTAAAATTATAAAAGAAATCTTGATAGTTACACAAATCTTATTTTTCTCGAAAAAAATGCTGGAGTAAAATTTCTTTTGTACCAATTTTTGCTATTTTTCGTCTTGACATAACGTCTATAAGAGCTTTCAGCCATGAATCCAGATTCATTCCATTCATGAGCATTTTAGTGGCGAGCGAGCTAAGACAGAAATCAAACTAACAATAATTCCATCACTATTAACCCTTTGCACTCGAAGTACTTTTAAAAGCTGTTTGATCTAATATCAGCACTATAGCATTTAAAATACACAATATAGTATTATTATACCATGTTAAGACTCTTAAAATATTGTAGTTACTAATTATTAAGGTATAAAATTTCTTAACTTTAACCCTTTGGCTACTAACGGGATTCATTTGTCCCAACAGATGTTTAAAAATTACTAATGGGGTGAAAAGCACTTCATTGTGATATGTCCCAGTTATAGAGTCGAACAAAGTACACGTGTTTCATGCGCCAAATATCCTCTAGATGGCGCTAAAGAGTTTCTTGCATGAAATAGCATTGCGATTTTGACCTGGGACAGATATATCCCACTAGTAATCTTCATTGGGACAGATATATCCCACTCGTTTTCTTCATTGGGATTGCTATGTCCATTCCTAATTTCTCAAATGAACATAGAAAAAAAGAATAAATATGAGTTGTCCAATGTGTAATGTCGGGTTATACAAAGATTGCATAGCCCTGTATCATACCATGTAAAAAAAAAGTCTATATAATAAATTTTTCCGGAATGATAGGTGTGCTTGTAGTTAGTCGATCACTACAGCTGGAACATATGTATCCCACTATTAAGTACGGCCGGGACATATATGTCCCAGCCTCTAAATTAATAACCGCTTGTCAGAAAATCTCAAATACTAAATTTGCCTTATTCGTGACCTATTTTGTCTTTTTGAATAATAACCGTGACAAAAAAAAAATCCTTTTTTAAAATTCGTAGTCAAAGGGTTAAAGAGGTGACTGTTGATTTTGCCTCCGGGGGGACATCGGAGTGTAAAGGGTAAAATTATTTTTATAGTTACTATAGGAGGTGTTGGACCAGGACAATTTAAAGAAAAAATCAATAACCTCTCATTTATATTACAAGCACTGATTTTCGAGATGCATATTAGTACTAAAGACTTCTTTTATCAGTCATAGCCACCACTTTAAATAATTGGTGGCTATTCATATTAAAATTTGAAGAATTATATTTTGAAAATCTTAAATGATGGGTTGAGCGTTAATTTTTATAAAAATGTTATTATATAAAAACTAGTGATAGCAACGTTTATTTATTTTTTTATAGTTTAGTTTGAAATATTAAGATTAATCTTAAGATGTAATGCTTTTGAAACAGAATTAAAATAAGTTCGATTAATTTTCCTATAATTTTCTTTTTAATGAGATAGAAAGTAAATTGTTTCTTAAAATTGTATTTGCAGCTCATTGAACAGTTCGAGTAAATTTACCTGATTCTTATTACAGAAATAAAATAATTTATATAATTATCTAATAAGAAGGGTAAGTAATATTAATAATGAGATTTGAGTACGTATTTTATTAATTATTTAAAGATTCTTTTTTTCATCACTGAGTATAATTAAAAAAAATATCCTGCGGTTTAAAAATGAGGCAATTTTGCTTTTATCTTCAGTTTGTTTTAGAAAAAAAATATGATTAAAAACTGTTTAATCCTGGTTGGCTTCATCAAAATTTTTTATGTCCTTTTATATTTAAACTTTTATCCTATATAAGATATTTTTTTCAAAGATTCTTCGAAATTATGCGCATTGTTTTGAAATATACATTAAATTCAACTATGTTAAATAACGTAAGCCGAAAAGCTTATCTGGAGTTGCTCATAGATAAAATGACTTAATTCTCGAAAGAATATACAGACTGATTACCTGGAGTTAGTGTCAAAGTGTTTTCATAATTTTGCTCAAACCCTGTACACCAAGATAGATTTTATGAAACACTCTGATATTCAATACAATTAAATGATTAAATAATTTTAAAAATTTCGAACTTTATTGACCAATACTACTGTAGTACTGACCAAGTAGTACTGTAGTACTGACCAATGTACTACAATATTGTATTCATTCAAACGAAATTCAGTCGCATTATTTTTCAAACGTCATATTATTCATTAAATTCAATTATGCAAAGATTTAGATGTTAAAAAGCCCATCTGGTGTCTTTTTTTTATAATCTAAATTGACTTGATTCCTGAAAAAAAAAATACTTTAATATACCTGCCAACTTTTAATGCTTCTGAGGATGATTTTCTCCAGTGGTAGTAAAATGGATTTTGAATAACAATATTAGGCAGATACGTTGTATTTTGAAGAAGCTAGTGCGGATTACCACGGCAGCATTACACATTAATAACGAAGCTTAATTTGTTTAAAAATTTTGGAAGTCAAAAAGATTATGAATTAAGATTTTAAATGTATGGAATACATAGAAAGCATACATTTTACTACCACCTTAAATATAAAAGTAAAATTTTACGCCAAATGCGTTAAAGTTGGCAGGTATGCATTAAGATTTATTTTATGAAACATCCTGCTGTTTTTAATCGATTAAATGAATAACGTTCACATATTATTTCAAATTTGTTGTTAATTAAAATAATTTCATATCAAAAAAATACTAATCGTTATCCACTAATACAATTCAAAATTGTATTTTTAAAACCATTCCAAATTAAGCTGTGTTGTTTTCTTATTATACATTAAATTCAACTATGTCAAACATTATAAGTCAAAAAAATAATCCGGTGTTGTTCTAATATGAAATATCTTAACTCATGCAGGAATATGCATATTAATTACATAGTGTTAGTAACAAAGTGTTTTCATAATTTTGTTCTAGTCTTGCACATTACAATATATTTTAAGAAATAATTTTCTTTGACAACAAACTTTATTGACCTATACACTACAATATTGTATTCACTAGAACTAAAAGGCGTTAGGCCACATTATTTTCACTGCCATATTATTCATTAAATTCAATTATGCAAAGAAATAAATGTCAAAGAGCCCATTTCGAGTTATTTTGAAAATGTAAATTGACTTGATTCACGAAGAAAATACGCAAAGATTTATTTTATGATGCATCCTGATGTTTTAATCAATTCAATAACTCCACATTTGTTGCTAAATTAAACAATTTCAAATCAAAACAATACTAATCGTCCTGTACCAATACAATGCAATATTGTATTTTTAAAACCGTTCCAAATTAAGCTGTATTGTTTTCTTATTATACATTAAATTCAATTATGTCAAACATTATATGCCGAAAAAGCTCATGTGAAGTTGTTCAATTCTAAAATGACTTAATTCACGAAAGCTTATTGTTTATCTGTATAAAACTCGCCGGTAATCCTATTCAAAACAGACAACTGTCCTTCTTTTCAGGTCTAGGTCAAATTCAAAAAAATCACACTGACCAACATCGAGAAAGAGACTCTAGTTTTATAAAAGCATGAATCTTACCACTTTGAGTTTTGCCGCCTGGACTGTTGAAATTAGGACATTGTTCTTAATTTAGCATTTGCAAATACATCTTTTACTATTGTTTAGTAAGCAAAAGGAAAACATAATGGATGATCAGTAATCTCTTTTAAGTTCGCTAATCTCGCTGTCGGTCATGGTTGGTTTGAATGCTGCGGAGGTCATGGTCAAGTGGTTATAAGAAAAAGCGGAATTATGGGAAACTTTCACTTTCGGAACTATTGTTTTGAATCAACGGAAATAACAATGCAAATTGTTACACTTTAAACGATTTTATGAGGCAGACGTTTGTTTTTAATGATTAAATACATTTTTATTACTTAAATTGTAATTAAATCATTGTAAAATATTATATTAAATTATTACTTAATTCCAACCAATCAACAAATAATTGCGTTATATAAATTACTTAAATGAATTAAAACACTTTAAAAAATTATTAATAAAAATTATTTTACTAAACTCTAATTAAAATTATAATTTAATTCACATTCGAATGAAATTAATTTAATAGAAACGTATCACTATATCTATTACAAATATTTACACTCAACAGATTGTCGTCGCTTTCGAATAAATCTGGCATCCCTGTAAAATATTTTTTCATGTATAAGATTTAAAAAAAAACTATTCAAATGTTACTCCTCAGTTGGATAATACTGAATATTTATAAAAGATTGTTCAAGTTTTACTGACATAATTTAAATATTTTAGATTATTTGCAAGTTATCATACATTAAAATTGAAAGTAAGCAAATGCAGTAATTCTTATAAATGTCTAATAAGTATACCATTAGTTATACAGTACAGTTTCGACTTAACACATTGTTAACTGGGAAGGTAGTACGACGTCTTTCGAGATCCCACTTGACAATAATCCGGAGCATCCAACTTGTTCCAGACAACGTATAAATATTTTCGAGTGGTAGTCTTTTAACATATGATTCTTGATTTGGTAAATTCGATACTTCTCAATAATTCGAAGGCTTATGACATACGCAACTTTGTTGAGCCCTTTATAAAGTTGACAGAATTACATAGCTGTAAATTCTCCCGGTTTACCCGGAAGATTTTATTTCCATAAAATCTTCCGGGTAAACCACTTTAAATATATATATTTAAAGTGGTAACGAAATTCATGTTATTTCGCTAAACTTTTTGAATTATAATAATAATTATAAATGACCACCACTAGATATAAATAATTACAACTAGTCCTTCCGATAGTGAGTTTCAACCTGATTAAAATATAAATATATTTTTGAGGAAGATAGTTTTTCGGTAATTGTTTTACTACCACTCGGAAAATCGAAATTAGCTGAACATCTGCACATTTTAAGTCGTAATTCTCAACCGTTTTTTAAATTAAATCATTTTTTTTAATTAGCAGTTTGCATCGCTGTCATTACTGATTTAAAAAAATGGGAACGGATAAATTTCCGTTGATTATTTTAGCATTTGCCGTTATGAAGAAGCAAAAAGTTTCTTAAAAATGTTTCATTATTTTTATTTAATTATTTATATTTAATTTTTTTCGATTAATTTTATGAGTTTAAGATAAAATGATTTTAATTATATATATATATATATATATACACTTAATCTATCACATACTTCCGATGCCATTAACAAATATTTCTCAGACGATGAGGCAAGTGAAGCAAGGCAGGTACCTCGTATACTCTTATATTAAAGCATATATATCAATATATATGTTGTAATCAAAATTATCTTAACCGGCAATCGTTTAATGAAGAATAAAATACGATTCTATAAATTTTGCCACCATATTAAATATAAAATCTTTCTGGAAGATCGAGAAGAATTGAAAAGTTTTGTAAATAATATTCAGTTTTTTCGAAATAAATTTTAAAAACGGAATAACTAATCCCTGTTACTCATATATAAAGAGCTTAGTTTCTAAAATGTGAATCGGACTACCAAATATATTAGCTATGTTTTTAACTGATACTCATAAATGTGGGTATTCACCAATTATTTTTATAATTAGTAAATACTTAGATAATTTAAGTAGATAAATATATTTCATAAAGTGGTAGCTATCATAATTTCAAATATTATTTTCAATTGTTCTAAACGTTATTTAAGTCGTGGCTCCCAAACATACAATATTTCTCAATCATAGAATATTTAATTTATAGATGTATAATATGTTTAATATATGTAATGTAAAACTATGAAAAATGAACAACAAAATAATAACGGCCAGCAACGATGCTTTTAAATGAAGTTTTTTTCGGCACTCAAAATTTGACTGGTGACCTTTAGTTAAGTAAACTTGATTTAGAGCTAGTCTAAATTCTTGATGGTCAGAT
Organism: Parasteatoda tepidariorum; assembly: GCF_043381705.1. Classification (NCBI taxonomy): domain Eukaryota; kingdom Metazoa; phylum Arthropoda; class Arachnida; order Araneae; family Theridiidae; genus Parasteatoda; species Parasteatoda tepidariorum. The sequence continues at coordinate 13,615,602 of NC_092209.1, forward strand.
CAATGGGAATCGTTTATGGAAGTTTAAAAAAAATTTCATAGTATGTATCTTATTTTTGTGATGAAATATTTCTAATTCCTAGAATTACAAAAATAATGAGTAATTTATTGTTTGCTTATATATATACATAAGTAAAAAATATTTTTTGTAGAGAAAAGAAGAAAAATTATTCCTAATTAATATTTTTATTAAAAAGCCTTAAAAAATGGGAAAAGGTATAGTTTTAACGTGACTAACAGCTCACACTATTGCATTAATATATTTTGCTTTGGTTAATTTAATAAAAATATTAGAAAGCACTTTTTAGCTGATATAATCGTGAAAGCTGGCCATGATATTGCATATTTTCCTTATTTCGTTTATCGGCTTTTTAATTTTTATTTAAATCTTTTTCAGAGTATGAATTATTGAGAAAATTTTATTTATTAATAATATGAAACACCATAAAAAAAATATTTATATTCTGGGGAATTTTCTCACTGCCACTCACGTCATTTCGAAATTTTTTTAAAAAAAAGGGGGGGGGGGAAGTAGCGACAATGTGTTGAAATCGGTTCTTCCTGCAGTTTTAGATAAAACGCAAGTGTCAGTTCAACGTGAGTTTTATTTAAAATTTTATTAGGATTCGCTTAAAGTTTAACTGTGGAGGAAATACTTGCTGATGGTGTTCTGGGCTAGTTAATAAAAAGATTTTAAGTTGAATGTGAGTCATATGACTAATACCGCTTATATTTATTTCTTTTAAGAAAAAGTAGATTAGTTTACCTTTTATTAATAACAACAAAAATAATTCGGAGTAAATTTTTTTGCTGCATTCATAAAAGTACTTGATTTTACCTGTACATAGTACTTGGACATTTATGCGTAGTTGTTACTTGTAAAAATATAGCCTTTTGAGGCCGTGGGGGCTCAGGGGAAAGAGCGCTTACCTCACTTGAGGTGAACCGGGTTCGAATCTCAGAAATGGTTGGTGATAAGAATTCCGCACAAGTCTCGTACCGACCACAGTAAAGCATTCACAGTAGTAGACGAAATACATGGGTCAGAGTCCTCTTATCGTCAGGCTAACCGTGGGAGTTTTCCGTGGATTCTCACACCATGTAAACTGACTGTTTAAAAACAAATTAGTTCAGAAATTTCTGTGGTTTGAAACATTTGTTAAATTAGTGCTGCCAGGCTGACTACACTACATTTAGAAGGTTATAAAAAATCCCGCTTACAATTATAATACAATTAAATTAATGGGTATTTATTAATCAACGAAATGAATTCAAAGTGGTCGTATCAATATGTATATGGTTATGGTAACGGAATTGTTTTTGTTTTCATTTTAATATAACTCCACATTAGTATGATTTTCATTGTATGATTTTTATTTTAAATTATGTTTGTCGTAAATTAAATAAAGCAAATAATTAAAAACTAAATTTTCTAACAAATCTATAATAAAATAGTTTGGATATAATTTTTTTTCTTCTTACCCTAAAATAGGTAAAGCCACTTACTTATCTGGTTCTTCCACTAAGTTTTTTATTAGTCATTTTTACTCCCACTTGGAAAAATTAATCAAAAGGCGTGAAGAAGTTGGCACAATACTTTAAGACTGGATCTAATTTAGAAATACTTAATTCTTTCGTAATAAACGCAGGAATGCCAACTGCTCCGCTTTCTGCTACAGTATTAACACGTTGAATGCCACGTTAATTATGTATGGCTTGCCCGTCTGGTCAAACGGTAAATAACTACAGCATACCTGCCAACTTTCACTCTTTCCGAGAATGGATTTTCAGAGTGGTTGTAAAACAATAAACGAAAAACAATCTGACTCAAAAATATATTTATATTTTGATCCCGTTGAAATTCGCGTGCGCAAGAATAATTATGCTTTCATAAATTGATTATAATTATTTCTATGTAGTGGTGGTCAAACTCATTTATAATTATCATTATAATTCAAAAAGTTAATTGGAATAACCTGAGTATTGCTACCACTTTAAATATGAAAATAAAATCTTCCGGAAAATCCGGTAGAGTTGGCAGATATGCTAGAGCTTAAATCTGCATATTTTGACAGATTTGGCAAACTCTTAAAAACAGTTTATGAATTATATAAGCCTACGAATTGTTTAGAAATAGTGGTAGATAAAAATCTACTAAATTGAATTTATTATACCAAGAATCATAATTAATAAACTACCACTTAAAAATATTTATTCGCTGTCCGGAGCAAGTTGGCATCTCTGTGTATATAAATAAAACTATTTGTGTGTGTTCTATATTGCATTAATTTCTTCAAACCATTTTAGTAACGATAGAATAAAAATATTAAAAATTTACTCGAATTATGCATTTCTAATAATCTTGGCTTCGCCGGTCACCAGTGGCGCTACGAACAAACTCAGTGCCGGTCACTGGTGACCCCCTTGGCATTCAACTTGTTAATCGCCTCTTTTTACTTTTTTAGTAACTACGTATTAGGAATTACGTATCCAAAAGCAATAAGTAAATTCAATTTTATTTTTTAAAAAAAACCCAAAGCTTAAAAAAGAGGGGTAAATAACAAAACTACTGAAAGAAGTTATTGTTAGAAATTTCAAAACAAAAAAAAAGTTTAAAAAAGAGCGTTAAATAGCAAAACTAATAAGAGAAGTTATGTTAAAAATTTCAAAACAAAAAAAAAGGTTAAAAAAGAGCGGTAAGTAACAAAACTACTGAAAGAAGTTATTGTTTGAAATTTCAAAACAAAAAAAAAGGTTAAAAAAGAGCGGTAAATAACAAAACTACTGAAAGAAGTTATTGTTAGAAATTTCAAAACAAAAAAAAGGTTAAAAAAGAGCGGTAAATAACAAAACTACTGAGAGAAGTTATTGTTAGAAATTTCAATACAAAAAAAAGTTTAAAAAAGAGCGGTAAATAACAAAACTAATAAGAGAAGTTATTGTTAGAAATTTCAAAACAAAAAAAAAGGTTAAAAAAGAGAGGTAAGTAACAAAACTATTAAGAGAAGTAATTGTTAGAAATTTTAAAACAAAAAAAAGTTTAAAAAAGAGCGGTAAATAACAAAACTATTAAGAGAAGTTATTGTTAGAAATTTCAAGAAGCATATACTCCTTGTAGAATGCCAAGTATCAATAATAACTGTTTCAATAAGTATCCTCTGTAAGCGATTGCAAATTTGCTATTGTATCTTCTCCTCTACATTTAATATTATTTTTATCACAAAAGAACGATAGATTCAAAGCAAAAGTATATTTTTCATCAATGCGAGAATGAAATATACGACAACAAATTAATGATGTGGAAAATGAAATAGCGTTTCATTCTAGTTCATTTTCTATGCTTGAATTTAATACATCTCATTTAAATGTCCTCATTTTCATCATACTAACCTAATTATTTTTTTTATTACCTTAAGAAACAAAACAAGTACATTTCTATTTTATAGACTTCAATTATTCTTTTTTTTTCTTCAATACAATGAAGTTCAAAACTTATTTGAAATAAATATTTCTCTTTGATTAAGGGTTTGTTTTCATAACATAATATCTGTAAGGAAAAAAAGTAACGCTAATACTTATATTTACAAGTCGAATATTATTGTACAATAAACAATGGTATAAGAAGAATACAAAGCACATAATTCCAAAAATAATAAATAATGCCGATAAGATCTGCTTTTAATTTAAATTAAGGGGGAAATTATTTAAGTAACGTGTTTTATTCTTTGTTATTGATTAATCTCCTTTTTCTTTAACATTACTAAGAGAAAAATATTTATAGATTTACATACAAAACATTATATATAGCTTGCACATGTTATATTTGGCGATACTATGGATAAACTTTTCTTAGGATTTAATCTTTTTATTATTTCTTTTGAAAAGCCGCTTTTCGCATCGCTGTATTGTTCGTAGCGGAGAATAGGTTATATCTAGAGCCATCTGGAGCCAGAAAAGAAAAAAAAATGGTATTAAAAACAATTTCCTTTCTAGATCTTTTATAAAGTAAAATAAAAACTTTTTCGATTAATTATGAAATATTATTATTTGCCTTTTTTTCAGATATTGGCTTATATTTCAAATACCGGTTTAAACACCAGTAACAGTTTTTTTTCTGCTATTTTCCAGGGAACAAACATTCCTGCTATAAATAATGTGTTTAATATTAACCACAATTTTGTTAAATTTTATGGAACCTAAATTTTTTTATTTGATTTTATTACAGAACTGTTGTCATTGTTAAATATTTTGGAAAATTGTAAACGATTTTGAATAGTCTCAAATATTAGAAAAATTAAGATCTGCAGTACAGCAATTACATTAAAACTACGTCATACTAGAAATTTCCTCTTCTCTTTTTTTTCTTTTAAATCACTTACTAAGAAATCAACGTTTGTTTTTTTAAATTTTTATACTTTCTGATAAGGAACTGATATTTTCTAACTCTGGGAATTCAAAACATCCTTTTTAGTTCTGGAAGAATTTAATAAATTTACAGAATTTGATAATTAATTATAAAGCTAAATACTAAAATAGTATCATTTATACACTACAGCAATTTATATTATTTAAAATCGACAGCATTGTTTCTGAATAGGTTAATTATAAATTAGATTTCAAAAAGGGAAGAATTATCGAACGTTTTTGTCCCTAAAGCGTGCACCGAATATATTTTTATTCAATGTTCTAATGAGAAAACACAGGATATGGGTGGTAAATAAACTTGTATCCGCCCTAGTCATTTATTCTACGTTCTTTTCCGGTAAGAAATGTTTGTTCTTTGTAACCCCTATATGAATAAGTTCAGTTTGCGGAAACGATGTTTAGTCTGTGATTTTAGTAACCTTTAATGATTAGGTTACTATGAGGGTTAAGCATTTCACTTCTATGAATTAATATGCTTTCAGTTAAGAGTTTGAGTTACCGAATTAACATCTCTCTCTCTCTCTCTTTTTTCTTACAAAATAGCTGTCTATCTTATCTTACAAAATAGTCAGTCATGTCATAGTTTACTCTTACCCTTTTTCACCTAAAGTACCTATTTATACCCTTCCGGAGGTGGCTTCGAATGTCCTATTTAGAATGAATTTAACAACAACAAAAAATATTAGTGTAAGAAATACCTAGCATTGGCCTTTAAATTTAACCGTTTAAATGTTTTTATTTTATGTAATTAATAGATTTTGGTTGATATTATTATTAAGTTTCTCAAATTGTAAGTGCTAGGAATAAAATATTAGACTTACTAGTCTTCAACATTTTGAGAAAGAGACATGTTCCTAAATTATTAATATAAGCACTGTAATATACGTATACATATTAAATGTATAATACGGTACTAGGAGAGGAATAAAAAAACAATTCACAACGCTTAATCTTATTTGACTTTCATAAATAAACTAAGGTTGTTGTTTTTTTAATATTTGTTCGCCAAACTATTACCTTTTTGCGAAATACTTTTTCTAGTGACAGCAAACTAAAGACAATATTTTAAAAACAACTAGAATATTCTAAAAAAGAATTTCAGGATTTAAACAGTGCTGTAAACTACTACGCGCTTTGCCATATATTTTATAGAATAGCAAAAAATTAATAAAATGAAAGCCTTCAGAATTTTTGGTAATTTTGCTAATATTTTAAAAGCCTTCCCATGAGAGAAATAGAATAAACTGAGTTTCATGTAAATTTCTGAATCATTTACATGTAGTGGTGTAGGAAATAACTTTAAATCAAATTTACCAAACAAAGGACCATACATTAAATTTAGCTACCACTAGAAGAAATTTTCTCGAAAAGCATATAAAGTTGGCAGCACTGCATTGCGTCTTCCGGTGCAGTGTAGCCAGACTGAGACATGAGAGCGTATTTAAAAACTATCAAATACATAATTGTCTATAATTGTAGTTAAATTTTCATTTTCTTACCACTGAGAATAATCATCCTCAGAAATATTAGAAGTTGGCAATGAATAGTCATATTTGCCATATTTGGTTGTTAATGAATAGTCAGTCATATTTGCTATCACTGGGAAATATATATTTTTAAATTCTGGAATTTTCGCTGTTGTTGAATGGTTATGAAACTTAATAAATACTCTTCTGTTTGAATCTATTGGGTTAGATAAAAGAAAATTTTCAATATAAAAAATATAATAAGCATAGAGTTAAAGGTTAAATCCAGAAAAGGTTTTTTTTTTTTTTAAATTTCATAACATTAAGCGGTTACGGAATTAAAAATATGCCATTTCAATTATTTAGAACTCGGTTTGTAGGTCTGTCAAAACCTTTTAGGAAAACTTCTTCTAGTGGTATCTCTGCTTATGTTTTAATGAGTTCTCCGTATAGTACGCTTTTTGAAAAATATTTTGTATAGAGTAGAAAACATTTAAAAGACGACGCATTAAGAACTATTGGTAATTTTGCCAGCATTTTAAAAGCATCATCTCGAGTTAAGGCTCCTATACTATCAGAGCTGACCTATCAAGCAATATTGGAGCAAAAAAGATCGTAAGTTAGTATTGGTTATGTTATTACAGAAATGCCAACTGCTCCGGACACGCCAAAATAATTTCAGATACGGTAAATCACTACAAAGTAAATTTTGCGAATAGTTGACAATGTTTGCTTGCTTTTAAAAACGTAAAGCATGTAATAAGTATAATAAATATGGTGAATTATAAAAGCCTACGCATTGTTTAGAAATAGTGGTGTATTAAAATCTACTAAATCGAACTTATTAAACCAAGAATTACAATTAATAAACTACCACTTGAAAATATTTATTCGCTGTGCTTATGTTAGCTCTTTGCTCCAACAATAAATATAAAGTCGGCCTGTTTAATTTAGGGGCTCTATCTCGAGTAAGCTGGATAAAAGTTGCGTTGCAAATCAACTTTTACATCATTTATATGTAGTTTTGTGGAAAATAGGATTAAATGAAATAAAAAAAAATTTATTTAAGCATTAACTAACGTAGCTACCACTATAATTTAATACATTTTTAAATAAATAAAAGTTTTTATATGACAAATGAAAACTGACATCCCTGATTTTGGTTTAACCCTTTTGCACCGGACAGGACACGTGCTGTCCATGGGTGAAAGCCCTTATATAGCAAGACGGAAAAGAAAAAAACCTGGTACATAAAGCATTTCATTCCAGCATTTTTTTCGAAAAAAATGAAATATCTGTAACTATCAAGATTTCTTTTATAATTCTGGCATATATATAAAACTGCTTCTTTTCCAAGATAAAGTAGATATTGTTGAAAAATTTAAAAAAGAATAAGTAAACTCCTTAAAAACTAGCTATAACTGAAATGGTTTTACTACCAGCCTTTCCTCTTTTCCGTCTCGCTTTCACCCCTGCTGGTTTTTCGCCGTATTGAAAGGGTTAAAGTTATAATACACACTACTGTGAGTAAATAATTCAAAATTTCATGTGAAGCGCTTCGTTGTTACGACTGTATTGTGGTAGGGCTATTAAAATGTCGCAAAATTACCGAAATGTTGAAAGCTTTAGATTTTAACTGATTACCACTCTATAAAATATTTTGTAAGAAGCGCAGTAGTAGGCAGCACTGCTTTTGTAATCAATATAAATTGCCTCTCTCTAAGACATGTAGGTGATGTTTTAATTTTTCTACTACTTTTTATTTTAGTAAAAGGTTCTGCGATTACTGTATTTTGTTTAGATGAACCAAATGAGTTTTTATTCAAACATTTTTTTTTCTTTTTCAGGCGTTACGCTCAGTCCCTGAACTCCGACAAAAGATGCGCTCCTTCTCAGCATCATTGACTTCACTACTGATATTGGTGAGTTAACTCTCAACTTAATTTGAAATACTTAACCTTACAAATTAAACAGAGATAGAACATCTGCCATAAAAATTTAGAAATTTATAACTATTCAATATAGAAATTGAACTATTCATTAGTTAATACCACAATAGCAGCTGCCATTTTTTTATTTTTTTATTATATTTTTTGACATTCCAATTAAATCTCTTTGTAGAGATATCGATATGTTACCGTGAAGGATCGAAATCAAGAGAAATGCCAACTTTCACCGGTGAATGTCAACATTCACATAGTCGCGTTGGTGAATTTCCGAAACATTTGTTTTATCCGATTTAATATTAATTTATATTATTATATTTATTCGATATCTTAATATCTGCTGAGGATAGATTAGGGGAAACATCAGTGTTCGGAGTTAATCAGTATAGGGTATAGGGGAGAGTGGGGTCAATTGTAACAGGGTACGATTGTAACAGAGCAAAAATTTCGAGTGTCGGGTTATAGATTTGGTTCCTAGGTGGCGCACAAGGTGTATTTAATATATCTACATGTACGCCCCTGCTGTCAGCCATTTTTATGTACTTTTGAAAGAGTTACATCACAAAAGATATTTTGACGCTGCGTAAGTACTTTTTTTGGTATTAGAATATTATATTGTTACAAAGTAATTTTGTTTAAACAAATAAAAATTATTAACCGAATATGTAAGTGGACACCTTAATTAACATTTCAATAAAAAAAATATTAGTTTTGCTAATTAACTAGCATTGTTTTTAACAAATGAAGCTGAAATGGCGTCTTGGGGACAATTGTAACAATAAGTAAAGGGACGATTGTAACAGCTGAAAATAAATAATCTTATGTTTACAAACCATTACTTAACTCTTTAAGAACCACCAATAGTTTCCTATATCATTTATATTATGTTGCATGTGCATTATTTTATTTGTCACCTTTCACAGCATAAATTAAAATTTTTAACCCCTTAAAGTTAAAAGTTTAACCCTTTAGGTCTCTGCTCATTATTATTTTTACTCCTAAAATATCACTACTATTTTGATCAATAAAAAAATATATCACAACTATGATAATATGTATAATTAACTATGTTTTAGTTGAATTTATGAACTGTTACAATTGACCCCGTAAGTGGGGACAATTGTAACAAGTGCACAACTGTCAAAAATTGTTAATAACTAATATAACAACATTTAAATTAAGGTATTTATTTTTTTTCTACTAGAAGAGAGTCTACTTTACTCGTCTATCAATTAATACTAATAATATATTGGATTTTTTTGTTAGTTAAAAATAGTTAAGTAAAAAATTTTACAATTGACCCCACTCTCCCCTACGGTGCAAATGTATATCAGGCAGTGGCACTGAATCTTATAAAAAAAGCATTGATGTAAAGTATACCGGGCAGTGGCACTAAACTCGATCTAGTATGTATTTTGGACATTTACCAAAGCGGACAATGTGATTATCAACATTCACCGGCTGAAGTCAACAACCACCAATTTCGGTTATTCACAGTAACAGATATAACATCTTAAACAAAAATTAATTGTGCAAAAACTTCTTGTTTTAATTATTAAAAAAAAAAAAATGTGCGAGATTTTGTCTTAACACTAGAAGACTCTGTTCCCCGAACGCTGTTATTCGGATTCGTAAAAACATGGAAAAATTTTTAAAATATTATGAATTTAATCTGAAAAATTACAAATTTCCTATTTGTATTCTATTTCTAATTAAAACTTCAAACATACAGCTTTCTTTTTACTTTGAGTTAGAAATGTATTCTGATAGCTACGAACATTAATAAATGAAAATTTTTGTGCATTAATATCCTCTTATCATCCACTTTTTTCCTTTAATATATACACTTGTTCGTAAAAATATCTACCACTTTTTAAACGTGTCCAGGTAAGTACAAAACCTGACTACCACTCACAAACTCCAGAAGTCACATTGCAATTTTTTTATTTTTTATTTCGTGACTTTTGGCTTGGTATAAAAATATGAAAGCTCCGTGAGATTTCACTGTAACGAAATTTTGTTCTTAAGTGTTGTATAGTAAGGATGCAACTAAAAATGTAAAAAGTGGTAGAAACTCAATTTATTTTTATTTATTTATTTATTATCTCTTTAACTGCAGGATTCCCACTACCAGGAAAAAATAAATGAGTGGTAGCTAAGATTTTTCAAGACAACAGAAAAATGCTTATATATTTATCTTTCATTTGTAAATTACGAAATTATTCCCGAAATATTTCCACCCATACATATTTCCTTTAAAATTAATAGTTATTAAGTGCTTAAAACATCTAGATCTATCTCACTTTTGCTACCACCTTAAAAAAATTTCAGACCATGGGAATCCTGTAACTACCACTAGAACTAACATTTCAAGCTCTTCAGGTTTAAAGCAAAATTGATAAATTGTTATCTTTTTTAGTGAGTTGAGCAACAAATTGTTATCTTTAGTGAGTTGAGCAACATAAAAACGAGTGGTATTTCCAGGACGCCTGACTCATGACTATCACAGAGACGCAGACAAAGTGGACTAACTATCACTTACATAAGCTTTTCTCGCCCATTTTACCATTATATGTCTCAAAAATCCGACGAATCAGACAATGCCGCTTCTCGGCGGCGCACTGATATTTGAGCTATGTTCTAATGTTCTTCCTAAAATTTTAATTAGCGAAAATGAAAAAAAAATATGCTAAAAGGAGACGCAAATAAGAATTTCTTTTAATAAAGTTTTGAATAGCAATTATCACCACTTTTTACATTTTTAGTCATCCCTGGCAAAACTGGTATTGAAAGTTGAAGAGACATTTAAAACAATAGATAATTAAAATAATGGTTATAAATAGCTTTAAAATGTTTTCAAAAACTAATCTACAATTTTAAACGTATTATATTCTTGAGGCCATTGTCATTGCAAATGGACCTCACATTCGTTTTTTACACTTTCTAGTCTAAAGTCATTATTATGAAACAAAATTGTTGCCAATTAGAGATTCGAAATATCTCAACAACAAAAAAAGAGTGTTAACAGAAATGGTAGTAAGAAACATTCCTCAGTGAGTGTATATTAAAATTGTTAATCTTTATTTATTTGTTAACAAATAAACACCTAAACAGAAAGGCATTTCTTTAACATATTGCACATTTATCGGAAACATAGTTATATAACAATTCATTTAATGATTATTATTCCGTATTCAAGCAAAACTGTCAAATAACTTCGAAATAATTAGAAGGCCTATGTCATACGATGCTTTGTTACAGTAAAGACGTGTCGAGTCTTTTAAATAGTTGTTAAAATTAACCGAAAATGTTGTATCATAATGTTGTATCATCAAATGTTGTATCAGTTGTCATCTCTTATTGTCTATTTCTTTCTGCTGCATACCCAAAGCTGCCAACTTTCTATTCTTTTTGACAGAAATTATTCTAGTGGTAGCTATGTTTATGTTTTAAAGTATTATTTTTATTCATTAAACTTTATTTTCACCGCAACTACATATAAATATGATTCAAAAATTCATCTGCAACGCCACTTTGTTTCAGCTCTTTTGAGGTAAAGCTTTTAAAATGTTGGCAAAGTTACAAAAATTTTTGAAAGCTTTGGTTTTTAAACGTCTATTATTCTATAAAATACTTTTCAAAAAGTGTAGTAGTTGGTAGGCTTGCATTCCTCTTTGGATTTAAAAAACTAAGGTGCTTAGACTTCAGATATAATAGTAGACTAAAAAACCCGTTTTAGAGATGCAAATTATAACGATTTTAGAGGTTCGTTTTCGTCACAGAAAGAGCTAAACTACAAACAACTATGTCTATGCGAATTATTTAGACAAATAATTAACCCAAAGAGGGTCCCAAGACGGGCTTTAACTTATTCATCCGTGCGGGTTAACATGCAAACAAATCTTTTGGGTAAGCTAGTTTTTGCAATTTAAAAATAAAGTTTTACCTCAAGATTGAGAGACTTAAACAGTAATTCTTTTACTATCAATGGGGAAAAAGCATTTTAGAACACCTTTAATATAAGTAAAAAAATTAATAAACTAGCATGTGACACCTAACATGTGACCCTTTACAATGTTGCAAGGACGCGAAGGTTAAACGATCTTGAAAAGTTTGGCATGCATATGATTGCGCTCATTTTCAAGTTCAAGGGCGGTGGAATAGTCCTTGTTTGGGCTTGGTGCGCCTTAGAGCTGTCTCATTATCTAAACACATAAAGGTCGTTTTTAAGACGCTGGAAAGAAAAAAGAAATGGCTAGTTGGGAAGTCCACAATACGTTCACGAACTTCACCTGATGATTAATGAAATAAAGACACTTATTCATCTAGTCGGCCTTTTTGTAATCATAAATGATGGACAAATCTGCATGAAAGGTGACCAATAACTTGTTTTGACCATAAGGATATTCTTGCAAATAGCGATAACGAGATTTTATGAAAGGTACGAGTTATCTTTGAGATGTGTTCGATTGCCCAAGAGCGGTATGTCTGATTTATGCATTCTTTTGCTTCTTTAATTATTGTCGACTCATTTTAATTCGAACACAAGGATCAATTAAAACATCTTTTAATTATAGTCGAAAATTCACATCAATTAGAGCGTACTTTTCTCTTTGTTTTAACCTAAGAAAAACAAGTAATATATAATGTATCAATTTCCGTTAGGCTTAATTGTATGATTCATGCTTTAATAGTTTATCCAGATTTAAAAACTCATCTTACGACGACTAAATTTTTTATCGTAAATGACCAAACTAGCATAGCTGCCAACAGTTGCTTTTTTTTTAAATAACGTTTTTCTTAGAGGTAGCGCCTTAGTTAACAACAAGATTTTTCTTAAGTATTTAAGAAGGCAGTAAGATTTCTGCAGTGTTTGCCTGCAGTTGTACTTTAAAGCGAGATAGACAATGTTTAACATCCATCCGGGCTCCTAAGAAAAATAACCATTTGCCAGATCTCACCATAACCATCTCACCATAACCATTTGCCAGATCTCACACTTAAGTGTGAGATCTGGCAAATTTCTTGAATAAAGTAGGAGTTGATAATAAAACTCAAATAAAATAAATTCAATTAAATGAATTAACCAAAAAAAATGAATTGTCAGAATTCACCATAATGAGAATATATAATAATAAACATGATGTACTTGATGATACATAAATTTCAGTTGTTTCAAAAACCTTTGAAGATATTAAAAGTCGACCTGTTTCGAACACTGAAAATAGGCACCCATTTTCAAGCCTCGCTACACGTCAGCAAGGAAAGCAAGAGATTTGAAACAAATAAAGTTGCCAACGAAAATATGGAAAATAAATAGCGGTGGAAAAAAACTAGAGATCGAAAAACCAAAATCCATTCGCTATAGAGAGGTGGAAAGAAACTCATGTCATTAAAAAAGGAATGGGCTGTCATATGAATGAAACTAGATTCCAGGGCATCAAGATGAGCTGACACGACAGGAGGGAAAACAATTTTGGCATTATTGAAATTATATTTAAGCCCGAGAATCCAGCAATGTGCAACAATAGGTGGTGATGATAATCAAGAGCCAACCAACTTACTTTAAAACTAGACGTGCATAAAAAATTTACATTGAAGGAACGCAATAGTAACGTTTTCTTATTCGAATTTATTTTGCAAGAATAAGAAGCTAGTTATGTCTACCATAATTATTTAATAATTAGCTATTAACCAGATCCATTAATTAATATTAATTTCTACAGTTAATATTTGAAATTGGACCTGTAATCTAAGTAAAATGCCTTTTCAAAGCTGAAATGGTAAGTTGCAGAAAGAAACGAGGATTCGGCAAATATATGGAAACACTTCTATGCTAACACTATGTAACAATCTTTCTTTTATCAATAAATGTTTTGGACAATGTTACATTGCAAAAATTTTGGCACATTTTGATCATGTTGCTAGAAGCTTTTAGAAATGATGTTATTTTTACTCATGCAAAATTTGGATCGTCCAGAATGAGGAGAGAAAGTTAACAACTTTTTCGAGTTTTCATACCAGCAATTTTGAATTACTTATATACGGTTGCAATATTTGTGTTAGAATGCTTTTTTAAATATAGTGGCATTGAAGAAGAAAAAAACTTTTTAATTTTCTGCGTTCATTTAAATCGATGGAAATTATGCAAGAGTAAAAAGTTTCAAGCATGATCTTTCGAATAATGTCAACATTTTTGTTATCTTTCAAGACATTTGCTGCTGAAATTTTTTTTTTTACCTAGAGTAAGCGTAGAGTTGCTTCTATATTCTTGAAAAACCCTTGTAAATCTACTTAAGACTAAAGAAATATCTATTAACACTTTTTGAAGCACTGCATTTTGAGTATGGATCATTTGAGGCTTGACTTTGAGGTAGAAAAGTTATAATTTGTGGTAATTACTATATCCTTTATTCTTATTTCAGTTTCGAAACAAAAAAATAAGAAGAAAAAAACTGCGAGCAAATAACGAAGCGAAAAATTACCTTTCACTCAAACGATTCAAGCGAAAAATTTGCTAGAAACTAACTCATCGATTTCACGCGTCAAAAGAAGAAAAAAGCAGAAAAAGTAAAGTTCTGAGAAAACGCAAAGGCTATAAAGACATAAACCACAACGACGAATTCACAATGGTTCTCAACGAAGCGAATCCATGTCGAGAAAAATAATTCATTTTATTCATCGAAAAAAAAAATGTTTTTTTTAATAAAAACTTCATTTTCTTTTCAACGTAATCCCAAACAAAGGCGATGATGAGCAAAAGAAGAAAAAAAAAGAAAGAAACATAATCCTATTTAAAACCTTAAATACAATCTGGCAACTTCTGTCTAAAGTTTGTTTTGCTTTTAATTTGGATTATATTGAGTCCGTCTGCTTGTTTAGGTAGGTCAGTGGGTAAAAGAAGACGGGTAAAGAGGAGAAGAAAAAAATTCAAACTTCCTGGCAAAATCGACCATGACCTAATGGCCGTCAATGACCCACAGAAAACGCAGTTCTTTTTCGCGTGTGTAATCTACTTGCAGGTGTGTGACTTTTACACATTCTGCTTCCTTGATTAAAAAGCTTGAGGGTGTTTCAGGGTTACCTTGCTGACGGTCCTCAGTTCAAGTAAATTGCTAATGGATCAAACTTGATTATCAGAGATGAGAACATTATCCAAATAGATCTTATTATTTGGTTAACCATCTCAAGACACGTGTTTATTATGGATTCATAATTACGTGAAAGAGGACACATTTATCTTGATTGTTTTGACTTCATTGTGGACAGTTTCTTACATACAAATATTAAAGTAAAAGGGCAAAACTGTAATGAGAGGCTTGAGCGTGTGAAATTTTTTTTTTACTTTAAGAAAGAGGCATTCGCGTTTACCAAATAATATAAATATTTATAGTTTATGAAGTACTGTTTGTCTAAGATAGGTACTCTGACCGCCACTAAGTCTGCGGCAGTCTGGGGCTATGGAAACAAGAACAGGGCATTTTAGGGAGGGTAGCTTTGATGAAGAGGTCTCTTTTTCTCTCGCCGAAACCAGTCCAAAAGAGGGACCCCGCACTCCTACTTAATAATCATACCTCGTTACCATAGTCACCGCCGCAGCTCCAGACGAATGTCTGGCAGAGTACCTATCTTAGAGTAACAATATATAGTTTGTCTAAGCTAAGAACTGTTCCCGCCACAAAGTGTGTAGCCGTCTGTTGCTATGGAGACAAGAATGGCGCACTTTAGGGAGGGTAGCTTCACTCTAGGACTAACACAATAGACCGAAGATTCCCTTTCTCTCGCCCTCCCGAGCCGAAACCACTTCAAAACAGTGACCCCCAACCCCTACTTGAAAATGTCATAACTTGTTACCGTAGTCACTGCCACAGGTCTAGACGAATGTCTGGGGGAGTTCTTATTTAAGACAAACTATACACAATCTTGGAGTCTGCCACCGAAGGCTGCTATTACCGATTCGTCGGAATATATGAAACGGAATTAAATAAAAGTACGAAATAAAATGAAAACGGTCGGAAAAACGCCTCCAAGTTGAAGTAGCCGGTATCATCTGTAATAAGCATAATATAAGTAAAATTCGATTAGAATAATAAATAGAAACGATAAAAACTGAAAACTATATACAAGGAGTGGCAAAAATATAATAAATGAAAAATCATAAGGCGAAGTGAGAAGCCAAAAGCCGACAAGCTAAATGCAAAATAAGAGTATTTACACCTATATACAAAAGTTAGGACGATACGTAAAACTATCTAGAAGCAGATTACATAATCAGTGGTGACGTAAGGGACCTAACATGGGGACCCTTCACCCCCGCGGCTTCTAGGAAGGGTTGCTCCCCTGACGATAATAATAATATGAAAAGTAGTAAGTAAAATATCGATATAATAACTTTTCTACCAGTAAAGAAATTATTTTTCAAAACTGCGAAATTTCCTTAGCAGTTTTTTTTGGACAACGTAATAAAATAATTAATTCACTTGATGAAAAGAATCATGTGCTACCACTGTTTGGTAATGGCTCTCTTCACATCCTTATTTGCAGTGGTCGCAGTGTCCTATTAAAAAGTGGTAGCCTATTTACTTTAAACTAACAAACAAAAGTTTTAATTTAATGTTAACAAAATATTTATTACAAAATAATATTAAATATTTTGGGTTACACTTTAATTAGAAATTAAGAATAGTATTTTTTAAAACTAATTTTTTTTATCGTGTCATAGAAGTTAAAATTATTCCCTTTAATCCAAAAATAGGCAAAAAGTTTGATTATTCCACCTTCCATTATTTTATTTTTAATAGGACGCCGCGACAATTGTATTTAATATTATGCATCGATAGTTTTATGCTAATTCAGTTGCTTCATTTATCTTTTTCATACATTTTTGCCACTCAAAGCTCGATTAAAAACTCAATTTTTTTGGGTTAGTTAAAGTACTATTTGTAACAAATATTTTCATGTTTAGCCAATTTTTTCTATCAAACTAGATATACTAAAAGTTAAAAAGCGTCTTAATACCAGACTTTAAAATAAAATATATATTATAAAATAATAATAATAAATTTCTAATACTGAATGGGAATTAAGTCTCAAACGTTTTTTTTATAAAAATGCTGAGTTTTCGGCATGCACTGGTAAATTGTTCGTTATTTCTGAATTATCAGGCGGTACAATACAGTTTCATAGCTGCCAACTCTTCCGGTTTTCCCGAAAGATTTTAATTTCGTATTTAAGGTGGTACCGAAACTCATGTCATGCCATTAGATTTTTTGAATTAAAATAATAATTATAAATGAGTTTGACCACCACTACATATAAATAATTACAACAAATATATATAAGCATACTAATCTTTACGACAGCGGATTTTAACGTAGTAAAAATATAAATATATTTTGGAGCAAGATTGTTTTTCGGTGATTGCTTTACTACCACTTGAAAAACCCATTCTCAGAAAGAGTAAAAGTTGGCAGGTATGCAGTTTTATTGTTTTTACGTGACTGAAACCGGTTTGTACTTGTTTACATTCGGTTGCAACAATTGGTTGAATTAGACGATTTATTATATAAATATAGAATATTTATTATATCAGGTATTATATTAGTATAATATAATAAACTCGCTATAGTGTTTTAATAATTACATGTTTTGCACGAGTTTGTATGCTATACTTTTACATTTCAACATACATGTAATATGTTTTTATTCAGGAGATTTTTTATATGCTTCCTAATTGTATTTATTTTTATCTTATTGCATTACAATGTGAACCAATTGATACGCGGACGTAAACAAATGCAAACTGGTTTTAGCCGCGTAAAACCATTAAAGTTGTATGGTATAACCTGATAACTCAGATTTTACATAAAATCTTATAGTACGTCTAATAATTTGGCCAGGGACTCTAGAGCAGTCGAAATCATTATTAACACGTTGAATGCCACGCTAACATTACATGGCTTGCCCGTTTGGCCAAACGGTAAATAACTACTAACTAAATTTGCAAATATTTGACAGATTTTGCTAATTTTTTAAAAGGTTTAGCATGACATATCTGAAAAAAAGTAGTAAATTATATAATCCTACGAATTGTTTAGAAATAGTGATGGATAAAAATCTACTAAATTGAATTGATTAAGCCGAGAATCATAATTAATTAACTACCACTTGAAAATATTTATTCGCCGTCCGGAGAAAATCGGCAACTCTTTGTATATAAAAAAAACTATTTTCGTGGGTTCTATATTGCATTCATTTCTTCAAACCATTTTAGTAACAATAATAATATTAAAAAAAGTAAACATTTACTGGAATTATGTGTTTTGAATTATCTTGGCTTCGTTGGTCACCGGTGACCCCGTGGCGCTACGAACAAACTCAGTTCCGGTCACCGGTGATCCCCATGGCATTCAACGTGTTAACCATTACCATTTTCACGTAAAAATTACGTTAACAATTTGCACACTCCTTACAAAAGATATTTTCCGGTAGTAATAACAGACCTGCCGATTTTTGTAAAATATTACATATAGCAGTAGACAATTAAAAGCTGAAGCTCTTACAATTATTTTAAAAGCTTCATCGCGAGAAAGATGTAAGAAAGGGGCATTTTATACAAACTTTTAAATCATTTACATGTAGTGAAGTGAAAAAATAAAAACTTTAAATAATCAATTTAAAAAAAAAAAGACAAAGAAATAAAACTTAGCTATCTACCACCAGGCGAAATTTCCTCATAAAGGGTAGAAACTTGGCTAGCCTGGTAGTAACATAACTACCACTTCTTACAAATTCCGGAAAATTGTGTTTTATCAATTTCGAGTGGTTGCAAAATTAATACATTTCAATTTAACTCTACAATTTATATATATAACCTAAATGTATAACCTCCCCAAATACTACTGAAATACAGAACTTTCAATAAATAATTTTACAAGTGGTAGCTAATTGAAATAAGAAATTTAAAAAAAAAAATTATCCACCGCTTCATACAAATAATTTAAACATAATAAAGGTTAAAATCAAATTGACATGATCTTAGGTACCAAGAATTGCATAATATCATACCTGCCAACTTTCACTCTTTCCGAGAATGGATTTTCAGAGTGGTTGTAAAACAATAAACGATAAACAATCTGACTCAAAAATAAATTTATATTTTAATCCCATTGAAATTCGCTTGCCCAGAGATTATTATGCATTTATATATTTATTATAATTATTTATATGTACTGGTGGTCAAACTCACTTATAATTATCATTATAATTCAAAGAGTTAATTGGAATAACCTGAGTATTGCTACCACTTTAAATATGAAAATAAAATCTTCCGGAAAATCCAGAAGAGTTGGCAGGTATGTAATATAATTAAAGTAATGATTATTATAATAAATATCATTACTTATAATACACATTAATATTTAAATAAATTAGAATCGAAAGAATTTTGTCCACTGCAACACATAAATATACTTTAAATAGATATATTAGTGGTCAGATAAAAATCGACATGGCTCTGAAATCATGTTTACGTCTTTAAAATTTTTTTGTTCTAAGAATTTCGGGTTTAGTTTGTTTCCACCAATAAATATGTACTGCACAAAACTCGAATAATTTATGTTTATAAAATTTTATACTTATTTCAATACGTTTAACGGGAAGCTTATAAACTATCTACGGTAAAAGACAGACAGTTAAAAGATAAACAGCTAGTTAATGGGAGAAGTAACATTATTTTCTTAAAAATTTTTAATCGCTTAAGTTTCAAGCGTTAAATATTAATTTTTATATACTTGCTATAATTGCAACAAAAAAAAATTGTGGTAGTTATGAAATTTTTATTTTTCTCGAAAAATAATGCTAGAATTAATGTGTTTGCTCTTTTCCGTTTATTGAGATATATTATAGGCTTTCAGCCCTGCCACCTAGCTTTAATAAAGGATTTTTTTTCTTCAAATTTAAATAACTGAAAATCATATTCCTATTTCCATTTTAAATCACTTTAAATGACAGAAATAGAATACAAAAGAATGGCACTATAATGGGAATCTCACGAACTTAGCACAATAGTTGAAAAGATTATCATACTCATTTACACTTCATGTGCAAACAACTTCATGAAATGTATTCTAATGTCATCTTAAAATAGAACGAAAAGAAATTTCACCTTTTCTACCTGAGAGTCTCATCAAAAAGTTGAAATTTAATCGAGTCCATCTGCAAATATGTATTACTGACCCAAATAGCCGGAAGCTGGGGGGAAAAAATAACACGCACCCCCGCAGTGTTTGTTCAGGTGAATTGGATTGGTATTTTGCAAACAATACTTAATCTTTTTTGTTTTTTTTAAGAGGATTAGCTGATAATATTTAGTTCATTTAAATAAGGGTCACACCTAATTAAAATTCCATGAAATAGAATTACACTGAAACGGGTTTGAATTTATGCGTATTCAACTAAAACTTATCGTTTCAAATAAAAATAAAAAATTTGTTTACATTTTGGAATTTTGTGCAAAGAAAAAAAAAAAGTATGAAATGGATTTGAATCAATGTGCATTTAACTATCAACGTTTAAAAAAAATTTTTGTTCGTATTTTGAAATCTTGCGGGGAAAAAAATTTTCTGAAATGGATTTGATTCAATGCGCTTTAAACTAAAACTCATAGTTACGAGAAATATTTCTTTTTATTGTTTTATGCATCTTTTTTAAGAGTTTGAAATTATTTGAATCAACACTCCTTTAACTAAATCTCATCGTTTCAAAAATAATTGTTCAGTTTATTTCAAAATCTTGTGTAAAAAAAGTGATTGCATACAATTGTTGAGTTTACATATAAATGCTTGAAGATGATTCAAACTTCAATTTTAGTTGAAGGCTTAAACCATAATATGATGGCATTGCGTTCTTTCTCAACTCTTTTCTAGTGATGTATGTACATTTAGCAGAAATAAAAATTACTTTCATAATTTTTTTATAGCTCTACTCACTCTCATTTCAATATACGCCGTGTAAAGGAAAAAATTTAATCCAAAAAACCTTCTACGCGCTTATTATGTTTTATGGTTTATTAAGAACTCATGCGCAAGGAAGTAAATTGTTCATCAATGACAAGCTTCACTTTTGATGTTTTTCACCAAACCATCAGGGGGGACAAATTTTTTCGTATGCAATTAATTTCGGTCGAAGTTAGGTGAAAAAATATTTCAAGAAAAAATTAACTTGGTTTGACATTCTCTTGTTTAAAACTTATATACAATGTTTCGTTAGCTCTTTATATTTCATGATAAAATATAAAATTTGTTTTGTAGTTTAATATACAAGGTCCGGCTATTAATTTCCAGGACTGACGTAACTGTAGGAGAAAGAAAAGCCGGAAGATGGCGATAATGATTGCATATTGAAGAGTGTTTTCTTGCGCATGTGCAGTGCAATCGGCGCCATTCTAAAGTGAGTGGTTCTCGTGGAAAGGAGCATTAAAACGGAGCTCTTAAA
Organism: Parasteatoda tepidariorum; assembly: GCF_043381705.1. Classification (NCBI taxonomy): domain Eukaryota; kingdom Metazoa; phylum Arthropoda; class Arachnida; order Araneae; family Theridiidae; genus Parasteatoda; species Parasteatoda tepidariorum. Next base: position 13,636,932 of record NC_092209.1, read on the forward strand.
TTCCTGTTGTCGAAGTGAAATTGAGCAAAGAATTAACATTAAATTTTGCTTCAAATTGGGTAATACAGCTGCAGAAACCTACAAATTGTTAAAACAAGTTTGCGGCAAGGAAGTATTATCTCGCTCAAGAACTTTTGAATGGTTTAAACGCTTTCGTACGCGAAAGCGTGGAAGATGATCCGCACACAGTTCGGCCGCAGTTCGTACGCAAGCCGGAAAACAATTGAAAAAGTTCGCGTCCACACATTGCGTTTGCCTGTGAGGCGATTCTTAGCTCAGCATGGTGTCGTTGAGTCGCAGCATCCACCATACTCGCCAGACCTAGCACACACTTTTTCCTGTTTCTTAAGCAGAAAAATTCACTGAAGGAAAAAAGATTTCAGGATGTCGAAGCCTTCACGAAAACTGTAACGTCGCTATTAAAGAGCATTCCAAAAGAGGACTTTAAAACTTCTTTCCGAAATTTGTACAGCCGAGCACAGACGTGCATTACGGCTGATGGGGATTACTTCAAATAATATTAAATGGCTATGTGTTTAACTTTTTTTTCTTCTGAGTTATTCCATAAGTCCTGGAAATTAATAGCCAGACCTTGTATATATATGTGTGTGTGAATATATGTAAGCGGTTAGAAGTAATAGAATGTAGTGAAGGAATGTGCACCAAAAAACGTAAAATTTGATCATCAATATAAGCAGTAATCGCATGTTTTTTTTTAATAAAAAAAAATTAAAAGTACCAAAATTCCTTATATATTAATAAAGTTCGTTACTAAATATAAATGTTATAAAGATTTTTCATCTATCAAGTCATTGTATGACATTCATTACCATAATAAAAATAATGATTAGATGTGTATTTAGTTTGACGAAAAATACTAAAACAAATGATACAAAAATACTTGGAGGCTAAGCTCCCTGTTTCTGCCGCTCAGCAACCCCGATGATTGCTTCGTAATATTGTTATTTCTTGGCATAAAAAAAGTTTTTCTATGAAAGTTGAAATTATTCATTTAAAATTAATGTACTCAAAATAATTATGTCAGTTTACGCTTGTGCCACACCTAGCAGGTTCCTAAGTTTTAACATTTCCTTTTTATGATTCTAATAAGATCTATTAGTGAACATAAATAATTTTGATTAATTATCATTTATTAAAATAACTATAAGACTCTGCCCTGTTCGCTCCGCTCATCAACCCTCATGGTTTCTTCTCATTCATTAATATTTCTTTTATTTTCACTTTACCCTCTACACACCGAGTACTTTAAAATGCTGTTTTTGAACTAATATAGCACTAAATAATTTAAAATACTTAGTCCTAGTAGTACAATTTATCTGTGCACGTAGGTCGCGCAGTGTCCCCTATTCCATCCATTACGAATTTATGTGCAGTTCGTGCCGGATCTTAACGGACAGCAGTTAGTGAGGTTCCTGTATAGCCTCCACACGGTTTTTTATAGGTAGTCCGATCAGACCACTATGAAGGATATCCACTTACCGAACGAGTCTTTTAATACAGAATATAGTTAAAATAGGAAAGTGGTAGCAAATATATGACTAAAATTTTTTTTAATTTATGAATATTATTGGTTTGCCTTATTCACTTGTCAACCACTGCAGATTCAATTCTCAAATATATAAGATAAATTTCTCTCAATTACTTTTATAAAAGGTTTTGGGTTTATTCGCACAACTGTTTCACTTTTTAAACAGTCTGCGCGGACTACTTATGAAAGACCGTGTGGAGGCTTCTTGATGTAGGAGGTGATGATATACTTCAAAATACAGAATACTGTATGTTTATATAATTTTTAAAACAATATGGTTATTATTTATTAAGTGACAAAATATTTTAATTTTAGAGTGGTGATTGTTGTTGGAGTGCGAAGGGTTAACAGCCAGAGGAAAAAAAGTTAATTTTGTTTATAAAATATTGAATCATTATAATTTTATGTAAGCACATTTAATTAGTAAGTAAAAAGAAACAAAATAAAATGATATCTGGATTTGAAAATTATCAACTGTACTTGAGAAGGAAAAAAATTAAACTGAGGAACGCAGAATGTGTAACACAATACAAAGTAATAAATTAGAAGAAATTTTATAATATATATCAGTAACCTTATGCAACGATACCCTAATTTATTTATTTTATTTTAACAGTTTGTTTTGGGAATAGTTTTTATTCTCTCATCGGTCTTAGTATTTTTAAAAATTTTAATAAAAAAAAAACGAGATTCATATCTAATAATATCTTAGTTCTTATTCTTTTATTTATTTGTTTTCTTATTTTAAACATCGAGTCAAACACGGGTTTATAAAACAATAGTCGCGAGAGATACAACAATGGGTATTTTGGGCTATGATTTGAAGAAATTTTTTTTTAAAAAATACACAAAAAATTGCAATAATTGGAATTATGAAAAAAAAAAATTCTCTCGTAAATTTAATAAATCAAAATGGTCTTAACAGCACGTAAATATCAACTCTGTAGTTGCATTTCAGCAAGCAGTAGATCAGCCAACACTTTTTCCTCTACTATAAGTTTAACAGTTAATAAATCTAGGACTAACAATCATACCATAAAACCTTTTATTCCATAACATTCTTTATGCAGGTTTCAACACATCTTTGTAATTTCCTTCACACCGTGGCAAAATAAAATTGCAAAAAAGTACTAAAAATTATTCTGATAAAAATTGAATAAATTGATCGAATTTCGAAAAAAAAAGAAAAACAAAACAACTTAAAACTGCTAATTTGTTGAGATTAAAGATTTCCTTTTTTTTTTAAAATATAATGTTATCACAGTTTTAAAAAACGCAAACCAATATGGACGCCGCTAATTATATCCTAATTATTTTTTTTACATAAATTTCTCCTAAACAAAGACATATATATGCCTAGCATGGACATATATACATACTTACTGATTGCAAAATTGTATTAGTATAATTTTGTCAGAAAAAATTAATGGAAAATCTTAAATATAGCATGCTTCATATTTCAAATTCGAGTAGATGATAACCTTGCAGTTTACCCGCTACGAAAGATACTAAAGGATGTAGTGTAACGATCAATTATTCCTTTAATTGGAAAAACTATTAAGAGGATTAAAATGCAATTTAGAATTCTACTCCTATAACTTAGAGTTATGGTGTCAAGTAGAAAAAAGAAATTTTTCACTTGGTATTCACTACCACTTTTTTCAAATAGGTGTTTTTTATTTAGGAAAAAAATTTTTGGAACCGGTGTTTTGTGGGTTATTGTTTAATAATACTATCATATAATTAATTTTAGATGTAATATAATGTATGTGTTATATGTAAAGTCTATTACTGAAAAAAAAAAAAAAAANATATTACGAAGCAATCATCGGGGTTGCTGAGCGGCAGAAACAGGGAGCTTAGCCTCCAAGTATTTTTGTATCATTTGTTTTAGTATTTTTCATCAAACTAAATACACATCTAATCATTATTTTTATTATGGTAATGAATGTCATACAGTGACTTGATAGATGAAAAATCTTCATAACTTTTATATTTAGTAACGAACTTTATTAATATACAAAGAATATATATATATATATATATATATATATTCTTTGTATATTAATAAAGTTCGTTACTAAATATAAAAGTTATGAAGATTTTTCATCTATCAAGTCACTGTATGACATTCATTACCATAATAAAAATAATGATTAGATGTGTATTTAGTTTGATGAAAAATACTAAAACAAATGATACAAAAATACTTGGAGGCTAAGCTCCCTGTTTCTGCCGCTCAGCAACCCCGATGATTGCTTCGTAATATTGTTCTTTCTTGGCATAAAAAAGGTTTTTCTATGAAAGTTGAAATTATTCATTTAAAATTAATGTTACTCAAAATAATTATGTTAGTTTACGCTTGTGCCACCCCCCAGCAGTTCCTACGTTTAAACATTTCCTTTTTATGATTCTAGTAAGATCTATTAGTTAACATAAACAATTTTGCTTACTTATAATTTTTTAAAATAACTATAAAAGACTCTGTTCGCTCTTCTCATCAACTCTCATGGTTTCTTCTCATTCATTACTGTTTCTTTTATTTTTACTTTACCCTCTGCACACCGAGTACTTTAAAATGCTGTTTATGAACTAATATAGCACTAAATCATTTAAAATACCTAGTCCTAGTAGTACAATTTATCTGTGCACGTAGGTCGCGGAGTGTCCCCTATTCCATCCATTACGAATTTATGTGCAGTTCGTGTCGGATCTTAACGGACAACAGACAGTGAGGTTGCTGTATATACTTTAAAATGCAGAATACAGCATGTTTATATAATTTTTAAAATTCTTAAAATAACATGGTTAATATTTATTAAGTGACAAAATATTTTAATTTTAGAGAGGTGATTGTTTTTGGAATGCAAAGGGTTAAAAGTCAAGAAGAAAAAGTTTATTTTGTTTATAAAATATTGAATCCTTATAATTTTATGCAAGCACATTTAATTAGTACGTAAAAAGTAACAAAATAAAAGGATACCTGGATTTGAAAATTATCAACTGTACTTGAGATTCACATAAAATTGCAGTAATTGGAATATTGAAGGAAAAAAAATACTCTCGTAAATTTAATAAATCGAAATGGTCTTAACAGCACGTAAATATCAACTCTGTAGTTGCATTTCAGCAAACAGTAGATCAGCCAACACTTTTTCCTCTACTATAAGTTTAATAAATCTAGGACTAACAATCATACCATAAAACCTTTTATTCCATAACATTCTTTATGCAGGTTTCTACACACCTTTGTAATTTCCTTCACACCGTGGCAAAATAAAATTGCAAAAAAGTACTAAAAATTATTCTGATAAAAATTGAATAAATTGATCGAATTTCGAAAAAAAAAGAAAAACAAAACAACTTAAAACTGCTAATTTGTTGAGATTAAAGATTTCCTTTTTTTTTTAAAATATAATGTTATCACAGTTTTAAAAAACGCAAACCAATATGGACGCCGCTAATTATATCCTAATTATTTTTTTTACATAAATTTCTCCTAAACAAAGACATATATATGCCTAGCATGGACATATATACATACTTACTGATTGCAAAATTGTATTAGTATAATTTTGTCAGAAAAAATTAATGGAAAATCTTAAATATAGCATGCTTCATATTTCAAATTCGAGTAGATGATAACCTTGCAGTTTACCCGCTACGAAAGATACTAAAGGATGTAGTGTAACGATCAATTATTCCTTTAATTGGAAAAACTATTAAGAGGATTAAAATGCAATTTAGAATTCTACTCCTATAACTTAGAGTTATGGTGTCAAGTAGAAAAAAGAAATTTTTCACTTGGTATTCACTACCACTTTTTTCAAATAGGTGTTTTTTATTTAGGAAAAAAATTTTTGGAACCGGTGTTTTGTGGGTTATTGTTTAATAATACTATCATATAATTAATTTTAGATGTAATATAATGTATGTGTTATATGTAAAGTCTATTACTGAAAAAAAAAAAAAAAACAGAAACTGAGTTTTCTTTTTAGAATTCAGAGCAATGCTCCGACATTAGGATAATCCGGTATTTAGCTTTCCTACCTAATTATTTTAATTCGTCATAATTTCTTACTTGTACACTTCAAATTTAAAATCATTTTATAAAATAGGATAATTCTCGATTCAATTAAAATTTATTAGCTTTAATACATACTTTTGTTGAACATAATTTTCATTTGTTATTTTTTTCTTTGTTTCAGTTATACTGCGGTGACGTGTTATCTGGAGTAGGCATTCAGCCCATTCAGTCACAGAATATCCCACCCTCAAAACCGCAACCAAAACGAGATTCGCTACAACTTCATCTGCCAGTAATTCCTCAACAGCAATCAAATTATCTGATTTTGCCTAAATCAAGCTTCATTTTGCCGAAAAACAATGGACATCTGTTTGGAGCACCATCAAACAGAAACACTAATCGAAGGCCTGCAAATGGTCCACCTGAGAAACTTCGACCAGAACTTCAGAGAAACAAACAAAGAAATCCACCACAAAACAGAAAACCGAATTTGCAGTTTAACAATGGCCCTCATCAACCAGCTGCAAGTCAGCAGCATAAGCACGTACTATCCAATCTTCAATATCCACCAAGGAATAACTTCAAACTCCAAATACAAGAAGCTACAATTCCTCAAAACATAAAACCAGATCAAAATGGTCAAAACAGGCCTCCAATTTTACCAAACTTTCAAGTTCATCCACCATTAGTAAACCACAATCCAAATGAATTCCTCCACAATGGTCTGCCTCCACGTAAATTGAAACAAAAAAATCATCAAAAGAATATTCCGGTCCTTCTACCAACACACGACATTGAATCGGGGCATATTGGCGAACCTTCTCAGGAAATAAAGCATCAAGTGCCCATATTGCCTCAAACAGGTCCTGTTGATATTGATCTTGCACACTTACTCTCAGCCCCACAGCATGAAAATGAAGTAGTAAAGCATTCGTTTTCACATTCAGTTGAAGTACATCCAGTATCCGGAGTTGAAAGCTCGCCACAAGATTTGCACGAAGACATTCATAAACTGCAACATGCTGAGAAATTAAACGGTGGTCCTTTCGATGAGTTGCAAGCACACATTGCGAAAACCCATGGTGATCCACTGCAACAAAATATTCCAGGTCATGGATTTCCATTCCCCGATTTTGCAGAACCGGAACCAGGACCACAGCTAAAACACTCCAACTTTCCTCTGAGTCCGAATTTAAATCTAAACAACAGAATAATAACTCCAGAGGAATCGAAACAAAGTCAGGTAAGTGTCAGAGCTAAGGCATCTGATGTATACGATCAGGCAAAAGAAGAAAGCGCGCCGATTGCGCTGTATGGTCAGGTTCTTCCACCCAATGATGCAACATACAGTTCCGAGATAAACAACTTCCCTGGCTTACATGACCACGAGAGTGCTGCTGATGAAGACAGATGGCCAATCATTTCACCCGAAATGCCAAAAATCGTGCATCTTGATGTGAAATGTGAAAAGAATTTAATGAGGGTATCCATTGATTTCGACAAGCCTTTCCACGGCATTATATATAGCAAAGGACATTTCAGTTACGGAAGGTGTGTACATTTACCAGCTGGATCAGGCCATAACAGTGTCCAGTTTGACATTTCCATCAACAGCTGTGGAATGCAAGGAAACTCTCCATCGGGACACTATGGTCCCACCGAAACTGGATCTTACTTCGAAAACACAGTCGTGGTGCAATACGATCCACTTGTGCAAGAAGTTTGGGATCAAGCACGAAAGCTGAGATGCAACTGGCATGACCAGTATGAAAAAACAGTCACATTCCGACCTTTCAATGTTGACATGCTTCAAGTAGTGAGAGCAGACTTTGCTGGTGACAATGTGGGTTGCTGGATGCAAATCCAAGTGGGTAAAGGTCCTTGGGCAAATGAAGTTGCTGGAATCGTCCGCATAGGTCAAACCATGACACTGGTTCTCGCAATTAAAGACGACGAAAGTAAATTCGACATGATGGTACGTAATTGCATCGCCCACGATGGCAACAGAGCACCAATAGAATTGGTTGACTCTTCCGGTTGTATTACCAGACCAAAATTAATGAGCCGATTCACCAAAGTGAAGAATTTCGGATCATCAGCATCTGTGTTATCTTTTGCTCACTTCCAAGCTTTTAAATTCCCTGATTCGACAGAAGTCCACATACAGTGCACAGTACAAATTTGCAGACACCAATGTGAAGAACAATGCAGCATACACAGGAGAAGAAAAAGGCAGGCAATTGTCGGCAAGGGCGAAGTCAGGGAGATAGGGCTGAACAGCATACTTCAAGTTGTAGCAGTTGAAGACCTCACGTTTTCTCCCTACCAAAATAAAACCGACGACGATACAAACAGAATCACAACTGAAAAGAGCAAAGTATGTATGTCTTCCTCAGGATTCGCAGCGTCCCTAATATTGCTCCTTTCCATAGTGGTCATATCCAGCTTGATTGCAGCATTTCTCTTCCTCAAGCAAAGAAACACTCCAAAAATGCCACCGCTTCCTTATGACATGGCAGTTTTCAAAAAGCATGTTGAAAAACAAATTAAGAAACAGCAGCAGCAACAACAGCAAAAGAAATTGTAACTTATATTGAAGTCATGATTATGGTGCACAGAAAATCAAAATTGGCATCCAAAACTAAAATATTATCAAAATAAAAAAAATTACTACCCACTAAGATCAATTTTGCAAAAATAATGCACTCAATTATGGTACAACATTAATGAAGTAAATGTTAAGATATTCTTAGCATATACAGTTATAATGTGATCAATTTATTTATTGTACCTAAAATAAGAAGAAGAAAAATTAGTAGAAATGATAGCTCAAATAATAGCCTTAACATTCTCGTGTATCCAGAACTTATAATGTAATATTTAAGACCTTATAGTGCTGTGAAAACATCTTGAAAGCTTATAGAATACAATTCTCAACTAGATTAAATAATGTTTTACTTCCTCTATTTTAATTTTTTTTAAATATTTTATGTGACTTTGTAATTGGATGCTACTTTGAAAAAATATATCAGATATTTGTAAATTATTTTGTATATATAAGAAGCTTTCTTTAACTTTCTGTGCAAGTTGAGATAGAAGTACAAATCAATAAGATTTGTACATATCAAGTATTAGATATTTTATAGTATTAGATTAGGTTTATACTAACAATTGACACAAAACATGTTAAAAGCACAAAGTATTAGATGTTCTACTACCTAATTATCAGTTAACAAATGCAGTTTATCAGATTCGAATGTAAATTTGTAAACTGCGTATAATTGTGATGATTGGAAACGAAATTTACTGTGGATATCTAGGAAAAATCAGATTAATTTTAAGCTAAATATTAGCAAAATAGCATTTAAAAAAAGGAAATACTTTTTAATAGTTCACAAACGAATACTATTTCTTTTGTATTCTTCATAAAAAATGAGCTTTTATTAGATACGCAAGATTTTTGCATATCATTTTAATGTTATTTAACCATTATATAGTTTTTGTAACAATTTGATAATTTTAAGTGCAACAAATTGTTATGGGGTGCCTTACAGTTTCTCCATTTTTATCACTTGCATCGAACTTCTATGTTACATTTATTTATTTATTTTGTGTTAATATGTTGAAAGAGTATTTTGTGTCCTCATATACGCTTCAAGCGTTGAAAATAGTAGCGTTTAAAACGCATTTCGGTACGTCATTCCCCACCTCATCACTGGTGCTGGTCGCCATTCCTCATGTCACCTTGTAAATGAAAGCTTTTTGTGTCATAAAGTTATTAGATAACTTTGTATTTATCATGAAGTCATTGTATAAAGTTTATGATGTTAACTTGACTATTTAAGGTGAACTTTGTTTTACATAATATAGAATAACATAGACAGAAATATGCAATTCTTTTTAGACTCCTGAAAATTTACTAAATGAATAAAACAAAAAAGCTAAAAGACAAGGCGCTGGATTTGAAAATTCCCCTACCATTACATCAAGCAAAATATTACCTCAAAAATAACATTTATTAATTACGAAACAATAAAATATTTATGAATTAAAACATTGATGCTAACTTCCACACTTATTGAGAAATGTATTTCCATAAAAAAATTATTATAACAAAGTGAGCAGAATTATTTTTTATTTCACTAATAGTTAATTTTCAAGTGGTTTATAAGTAATAGTTATCAATAAGTGACTTGTCATAGCAGTAAAAATCATTTTAAATCTAATTTATAAACCTCAAAATCAGAAATCAAAATATAAATTTCGTTATTACTACAAAAATTGTTTTCTTAAATTGTAAAAGTTGCTAGACACGCTAAAGTAAATATAATATTTATTAATACTATTAACAGCAGTTTTGAACTATAAGAAAATTTTTTAATTCTTCATTTTGAAAATTATATTGAGGGCATAGTCTTTTCAAATATTAGGTGCATAAAAAGGTAAAGATACTTTACAAAAATATTGGGAAATAATTTATTTAAAATAAATAGTCAAATTAATTATTAACAAATTGATCCTCCATCCCAAGACAAAATGCAAATGAGTTTGATTTCATGAAAAAAAAATTTTTTTTGGCGGAGGAAAATATGACGATTGAATATAATGATCAAAAATCACTAAGTGAAAGAATTGCATAGGGCCTGGACAAACTTCGCCTATAATTAGTCATAGTCATATCAACCCTAAATATAGTTTTCATGAAAGATATTATGTTATAAACTGGGAAAAGAGAAATAATGCAAACTCGACATACAGATTTATGCAGTGTTTTGTGTTTGTCTTACAAGTGTAATTTTATAGAATAGAAATGTCATCAGTGTAGTTCATTATGATCACAGACAGACTAGTCAGTCTGAGAACATGATTTCATACTCATTCACTACATTTTCCGCCATAATGAATGTAATCAAATTGTTTTATTGTGAAATAAAAATATTTATAAAAAAATTGTGGATTGGGTTTATTTATACGAAAAATTATTATTGTTAAAGCAATAAAATAAAAATTAAAAACCTTTGGTAAGCACATGGAAAGAAATTTTAAAAACACATAACAAAATTAAAAAAGTTAGAAGAAAATTATGTTTTTTTGTCACTTTGTGAAAATAAAAACTTAAGTAAAGATTAAATAAAACACTATGAACTAAAAATTATCTATTTTGACAACAAATACCTTTAGACTGACTAAATATGCTAATACATTAGTAAAAAATATAAATTTTAAACCCAAAATAAGTTAACTTAAAATTATATTTTGCATCTGGAATCAGTATATTTTAGCTGATAAAGTTTTTCATTAGCTATTATTTTCACTATTTAATTTTTCCATGCTTGTCTAAAGCAAGATGTCCGACAAAGTTCTAGAGAAAATTTCCAGGAATTTTATTCGGAAATTTCCAGAATAATTATTTTTCACAATATTTCTAAAATTTACTAATTAATAAAATATTAAATGGTACAAAAAGAAACCATATAAATTTAAACCAAACTTTGAAATCATATAATTAACAATTATAGATTTTTTCTTATACTTCTATTAAAAAAAATTAACTAAAGATTTACATTTTAAAAATGTAATTAGGTGCAATGTATAAATTAAGAAAATTATAACATGAATTTGAATAATAAAAGGAAGTTGCAATAGAATCAATTTTACTTTTACATATATTTAAACAATTAATCATTTTCTTATTTTTATCATGAATATTTACAAACAATAATCATTTTGAATGAATAAGTAAAATTTATAGAACAAATATGACTAATTGCACTTTTCCAATTACACGCATAAGAAAGAAAGACCTTGGTTTCAGAGAAGGAGAAACAGTTGCACAAGTAAAATAATTTTTTTCCTGGTAATAAAAAGTTGAAACCTTAAAAAAGCTTTACAAAAAAAATTCTAAATTTTTCTCAAGAATATAAAATTGTTTGAACATTAAATTTTCCTGGTTTGCTAGAGGATGGAAGACAAAAAGAAAATTAAAAAAAAAAAATATTATGCCATATGGTGATTGGAAAACACGAATAGATCTTCAACTGTTACATTGTAAGATTTTATTATTATATCTTAGTCTGAGTTTAAAAACTATTACCTTTCAGTGATTGAAATTTATATGAAATTTGAGGCAAATTCACTGAAGAAATCTGGAAGTTTTTTTTCCCTTTTTACTACACAACAGTTGAAAAGGATAGTTTAAGGGTATACCGAATTGTTTTTAACTACTTAGAAGAAAAAAATTCCATTATATCCTATTTTAGAGGCAAAAATAACTCCTATTTTGTCGTTTCCATAAAGCTTGTGGGGAATTTTCAGAAGAAACCTTGACTATTTTTGTAACCCTGCAGTGGAGAAACACTTTATAGTTACTAAATAGTTAATGACAGTGATATATTCAAACTGACTTGACAAACACTTTGAAATTAATAACTAAATATCAGTTAAATATACAAGCTGCACACACGAAGGGGGAAAAAACTGAACAAAACTATATTATTTCTCTTATCAATATTTTAAGAATACAATTTTTCAAAAACATTAATTTGTTACACAGTTCTACATAAGAAGTCAATCACTTCAAAATTTACTTACATATTATAGTAATATTCTTTTACATTAAAGTATATTAATTGAGTACTTTTGCTTGAAAGTATAAAATTCTATATTGCTCAAAAATGAAATAAATAATTAGTATTTNGTCAATCACTTCAAAATTTACTTACATATTATAGTAATATTCTTTTACATTAAAGTATATTAATTGAGTACTTTTGCTTCTTTGAGTACTTTTGCTTCTTTTGCTTAAAATTCTATATTGCTCAAAAATGAAATAAATAATTAGTATTTCAAATTAATTTGTCATAATTAAGGCCCGAATTTTGATGACATTTGCATTTTTTGTCCTTTAGAGCATTTTTTGAGATTTATAGGGCATTTTCTTTAAATTTTGGGGCGTATTTTGCATTTTAAAGCATTTTTTTAAAAATTTTTTGTTAATTTTTTCTAATTTTTATATTTTTTTATTATTACACTGGCCTCCAAACAATGAAGAAAATCTCTAGGATATTAAAAGGTGAAGCAACATCTTTTCAAATTGAAGAAGAATTGTCAGTAAGTGTGACCGTCCTTTTCAAGTACGCACCAATAACATCAGTAGACGTTGAAAGAAGCTTCTCCTGGTATAAAAATTTGCTTTCAGACAAGAGACGCTCGTTTACATTTCAAAATATTAAAAAAAAAATTAATAATCCACTGTAATTCTGATATTTAGTAATATTATGAGATGGAAGTTGTTATATTCATTTAAGTTTCTATACAAAATGAAAATGTTTTGGAGTCAATATATTTTCCTTTTTTTTTTTATTTTAGGATATAAAACATATTTTTCAAACTTTAATGAACGTAGAACAAGTATTGCATTGCTTTATATTTTTTGAAACGACTCATAATAATTTTAAAGAGTAAAACATTGTTTCAGTTCAATATTTTTACTTCTATTTAAGTCATGTCATAAGGAATTTTTTGCGCAATTTTTGCATTTTAAGGGCATTTTTTACACTTTTAAGGACATTTTTTGCCCTTTTTAAGGGCATTAATTGAGATTTTTTAGGTCATCAAAATCCGGGCTCTAGTCATAACTTTTGACATATTTATATTTAAGGACTTTTATGACTCCATATAGAATAAGATTCAGTATTATTATTTAAACTAATGAGAAAAATACATCTTTAGCAGATTAATTGCAAAAGCTGAGAATATTAAACCAATGGAAAAACTCTTTTTTCATTAAAAAGACAAAACACAATAAAATGTAATAGCACAAATTTGTTGAAAAAACTATAAATAAATAATTTGACTAAAAGAAGTTGAATAAAGAAAAATTAGAATATTTAAATTTGATAACTGTCAAGATTATTTGTGTAATTAATATTCAAATATGAACTCGAATACTCAAAATTTAAAAATTTACCATTTTTATATTTTGTTCATATAAAACAGTAAAAATAATAAATGAATTAATAATATATTATAATTTGAAAATTACATAATATTTAATGTTTTTGAAAGAAATATTTACTGTTAATAATAAAATGAAAATTCTGATACTGATGGTAAACAATTTTATTTTTAATTTGTTGACAGATTTTTAATTTGTTGTCATTTTACATATGTGTTTTCATCAAGTTCTATAATCGAGATGAACATTTATTACAAATACTAATGCAAACAAATAAAAATGCAACAATATACAAAAATTAAAAATCACTGATTGAGAAAAAAAATAATATTTTCATAAGCAAGTTCTATAAAACAATAGAATTTAATTATTTTCATTTTATAAAAATTGATAGCACCATAAAAATGCTAGTGCCCTTAACATACAGATGTAAACTGTTACAAAAAAATCTCAAATGATATATTTTTTAAATTTATGTACAATAGTATATGATCATTAAAGGTATGGATTGTTTTTGATACTTCAATAAGACTAGCACAATCACAAGCAAAATAAATAGTGCATGCTCTATTAAAAAGAAAAAAACATATTCAATCATAATATATAATATTTCAATATATATGCAACATGTTTTAAATGAAGTAGGGTTCAGTCCTTATGCTGGTTGTAATATAATGCAGAAATGCTCTGATGAACACAAAAAAAAGAAAAGAAAAAAAGACAGATATTCTTATGGGAACTATTAACGAGTAGTATTATCAATACCCAGATAGAAAATGAAAATAAAATATAGAATAAACTGAATTGCAACAAGAAGTGGAGGTGGGATAAACTTACCAAACAGAAGAAAGCAAATCAAAACAATTATAACCAATATGAAGAGAGAGTTAAAGAATATGAAGAGAGGGTGATTTAAGAATTTATAAAAAAAAAACTAATAATAAATGATTTAAGATAAATTTTTAAAAAACTAATTAAAACAGCCTTTCAGAAGAAAAAAGAGAAACAGTTTAGTCAAGGAAATAGTTAACATTAAAATAGGAAAAAGTTATATTTAGGATTAAAAAACTCTTGTACCTTACAGAAAATAAATTTAAAATTTCATATACTACTTTATTTCTAGGAATTTTTTATATTAGATAACAATATTTTATAATTGTTTAAAAATACATGAAAAATAACTATTTAATATTAATAATTAGGAATAGAGAATACTTTAAATTTGAACCAGTAGAGAAAAAAAGTTCAATTTCATTAAAAATTTTCCAAATTAGACATTTTCAACAAAAGTAAACAAGTAAAGAATTGAAGGACTGTTTTATTTATAAATATACACACTTTAAAGAAACAAAACCAACTTTGTTTTTTAAATAAATGAGCAAAACAAGTTTTTCCAAAAATTGATAAATAAAACACAATTTAAAGAAACAATTAACATTTATATTGGCAAAGTAAATCTGAATTTATTAATACTTGGATAAGATACTGTATTTTGAATTAATGGTACTGATTGGTTAAGTAAGTACCAGACAAACCTTTGTAAAAAAGGTGGTTTTTTCCTTTTTCTTTAAAAAAAATCTTATATTATACATAATACAGTATACTTATGTGATACAGTATTCTGAATTAATTGTACTGATTGGTTAGGACAAGAATTCTTAACTTAAAGGTTAGTTTCGAAACAATTAACTAAGCTCAGTTGTAACTACTCATCTTCTTAATATTTTAAGAACCTGGACACTCTTTTGATTTTTGTCTGGTATCAAGCTTACAAATAAGTACAGAATATTTAACAAATCGTAAGTAAGCAAACTTTTATTTTTCTACAAAAATAAGTAAAATAAACATTATCAAAAAGTAAAATTTGTAATTTTAGTAAGTAATTACAGTAAATTAATGCAAAAAATTAACGGCATTACACTTATTAAGATAGATATTCTTGCACTTCGAACAACCTTGAAATTTCCTAGCTAATTAAAATTCCTGTATGTAACCTAAGAAATTTTAAACTAGTGTTAATGATTGGAAAGAAGAAAGATAGCAAGTTGTCCTAGAAAATAGTTGAAAATGGAAGAAATTTCAAGTAATACAAACTTCTACAAGGCAAACAAATTACAATATAAAGAAATGAGAAAGCAATAAAATTAAAAAAATAAATTTAACAAATTTTTTTTTGTTGTAAGATTCCTTTTAAAATATTATGTCTTATAAATCGTTGAAAAAATAATAAAATATTATAGAAAAAGAATCTAGGTATTATATTACATTAAAACTTGCCAACAAAGATTTGAATTTCACAGAAATTAGAATGAGATAAAAAAAATAGTATAATTTAAGGAGATCTTTGTGCTAATGTGAAAAATTTTATTAGTAAAATGCAAATAATAAAATAGAATAAAAAGAAAAAGTAAAATTAAGGCTAGGCAACTGTCCAAAAATGTCTAAATTAAACTTTTATGTCAACAACAACTTTTTCAATGTTATTTAAGAAATAATTAGAGATGCAATCAATATAAATAGTTTGTAACAATGTGCTATATACTTTTTAATATTCCTGCCAATATTTTGGCACTAAAATATACTAGATAAACTAGAATTCAAATAAAGAGAATACTTTATGCACTTTACACACAAAATATAATAAAATGTACTAAAATGAATATTCAGTTGTTAAATATTCTTTTTCACTAATGAATATCCACTAAGGATCAAGGAACTTTAAACTGCGTAAATAAAAATGTAAGTAATGAGTCATAAGGTCATTTAAATTTTTTACTTTATAAAAAATTTATATTGAAGTAGTAGATTAACCCTCTGACTGCTCATTCCGCAATTTCCACGGGCAACTCAATTGTAGCAAAATCAGCTCATCCCACGATTTCCCCGGGCATGTGTTTTTCATCCTTTATTGATGTTTTTCTTATTTATTTATGCATCCGGTTTATTCCCTGTTTAAGCAGTATTAGACGTTCAATTTACATTTTGACTAACAGATGTCGTTAGTTGTCCACTAAATTGTCGTATTTGAAGGCGCATAGTGTTACCGCGGAAACTTCACACTTTGTCACTATTTTCTTATCAGAAATAGCTGCTAGAAAACGTTCAGCGGTTCACAGAGTGCACATTCCTGATTCAGATTCTGAAAGCGATTTTAGTGTGCTGTTCAAGAAAAGATGCAAATGGCAAAAAAATTTGCAAGAAAACACCAATCTGGTGTAAAGATTGTGAAGTTGGACTTTGCCTTGAACCTTGCTTTGAACTCTATCATACTAAACTGCAAAGGTATTTTTTTCTTAGTGCCTTATGTATTCTTAAATATTATGCATTTTACTTTTTTATATTATGCAATAAATAGAAATTAACAGTAATTCAATTGAAATTTATTTCAAAAAGAATTATTTTGGTGATAACATCTGAAATTAGTTTTTCTGGCAACTTAGTTCCACATGATAAAAATCTACATAAAAAATATTTTCCAGAAAGAAAAAAATGCATTTTTCAATTCTCCAATATATATAGATTTGAACTATGCAATATAAAAAAAATGCAATATTTAAAGCGATTTTGGTCCAAAAATTGAGCAGTCAGAGGGTTAAAAGAAGAAAAAAATGGCTTAAAAAGATAAATAACAACAAAAATGGGAAATGATTTGGTAAATGTTTAAAATTCTAACTAAATAAATGAATGCTCAAATATTGAAACTATTTTTTGCAGTTTAAATATAAAATGCCATTATATATACTAAAGTGAATATTTGGTTGTTGAAATAAGAACTAGTCAGATTTAAAATGTGCAAAAAAGATACACATATTGAAATTCTTAGTTTTTAGTTTTCAAAAATCAAAACAAATGCAATAGTTCAGAAAAATAGTTTTTAAAAATGATCAAAGGGGCAGAGATATGTATTAAATATAGACTTCACACAAAATAATTATGTAACAAACAGGGATGAGATTAGCCAAAAGGCAAAAAAGCTGAATTTCCACGATTGTAAATTTTACGCAAGCACAACCCTTTAATAATAAATTCCAGACAGTTTAAGATAATAAATAATCTGTTGACATACAATTGTGTACTAATCTATTATTATATAAATGTTTACATTGCTACTTAACATTTAGTGAAAATAAAAATTACCAATTGAAAAAATAAAGCTGGAAATTATATTTTTCCGCAGTTCACATAAGAGACAATTAATACTTGAAAAACTACATGGTTTAGCAAATTAAAACTACTGAGAATACTTTTAATAAATACTGTTATGTGATTTATAGCAAATATATCAGTAATATTACTTTTTAAATTATATTGGAAAAAAAAAACTTTAACAATGAACCGAATCATTATGTTCATATTATAGCCTAATCTAACTAGAGCCCTTTGAAACTTATCAATAACAGTGAAGTAGAAATATATAGTAACTCCATAACATACAAAAATTGCTATTTTAGTTTGAAAAATTACATGACAATCAGCAACTGTTTAGATAATTGTTTTTTATTTGATAAGAATTTTGCCTTTTATAGCATAAATAACAGCAAGTATAAATAAAATTTTGATGAGTTAGTTAATTCTCTTTCCAACAAAAAAAAATATTAAATTAAATCCCTTTTTAAGTGATTGCTTTTATTTGCTATATCTTTTATGTTTGCTATATTTAGTTGTTAGTTCATCTTCAAACATCTTGTGACAAATCCTATTTTTTCTTCTTTGCAAGCACAGAATGTAAGTTTTGAATATATTCCCTTCCAGTTTCTCTGATGTTGTAACACTTACATATACTAATAATCGTCATTAGAAAAACAGTCACCTTTATAGTAACTAATTTTAAAAAAATTTACTTCTTACAAGAATCGCGATAGTTGATCTTAAAATTGCGTGAATATGAATAACAATTATGGATTTTGAAATCACATGAATATGAAACTAGATATACGATTTTGAAAATGAGAAAATACAAACTGGGATATAGAATTTTTAAAACGCGTAAATACAAATCACGATTCATAATTTTTAGATCGCGTAAATACGAATCATGATGCGTAATTTTTTGATTGCATAAATAAGAATTATTATGCATAATTTTTCAAATGCGAATCCCAATGCCTTATTTTAAAATCACATATAAATACGAAAATCAATGTTTGATATTATAAACCACATGAGCAAATCAAGACATTAATTTAAAACTTGCGTGAAAACGAATCGCTATATAGGTTTTTAAAAAGGCGTAAATATGAATCACAATATCGGATTTTTAAATCTCGTAAATAAGAATCGCAACATACAATATTCAAAACGCATGAATAAGAATCGCAACACGCAAATATGAAAAGCTATGCTTGATATTAAAATCGCGTGAATAAGAATCGAGATATTAGCAGATTCCAGGCTTGGGACCTCTTAAAGGCTTGTCAGAAGCAGTGTCGTTTGAACTACAAAAATCGGATCTATCTGGAGGGCGGGTAAAAAATTTGGAAAATCTTATCTGCTGCGAGTAAAAGAGGAGAAAATAACTATAATAAGTAAAAATGAGAAAGGATTGCTAGCTATGTAGTTTGAATTTTCTGTTTCTCTTTGAAAATCGGTGAATTTTCTGAAAAAGAGGAATACTTATAAAAAAAATGAAATTCAAGAGATAAAAGTGAAAAAAGCGGAAAAATCTCATCCCTGAACAAAAGACTTTCCACTAAATAAAATATTTTCTGCAGTTAAATAAAACATAATTAAAAGTACCATAGTATATATTCGATTGTTGACCTAGAGATCAAGCAACTTAAATAGGATTAAGTAATTAATTTCTTACAAAAATTTTATATTTCATAAAGAATTAAAATTAAGAGAGAGATTTAGAAAAAATCCTGATCAAGCATTGAAATGTGTTTAACGTTAAAAATAGGAAATAATATATATTATATATAAACTTTAAACTAGGTTTATGCATAAATATTTTATGGAATTTACATATAAAACATCATGATAAAAGTGGATACAAAGTAGTTAACAGAAAGGCCAATCATCTTTAAAATTTGATGTGATGCAAGAATTGAAATTCCCGAGGTTATTACAATTTCTTAATTGGCAATTAGCGAAAATTAATAAATTACAGAAAAAAATTAGTCTTGAAAAACCATAATTAAAAAAGGATAAAGATGCGTGAAAAATATGAACCTCAATCTAAATAGGCAAATTTTCAAATATTTTATCTGTGAATTTTATCTGAAGTTTACGCAAACAATTTTAGAACAATATAAACTTAGGAGGAGGTAAAACTAAGGCATTTTATCAGTAAGCTTATTAAAATGATGAGCACTTCTAAAATTTTCAAACAAAACAAATATTTTTCTACCATGCACTGCATAATTACCCATCATAGCCCTAAGGTCATATTTTTTGAGATCTTCTAATTCACCAGGTTTACATAAAAATAGACGAGATTTGAAAGGATTTAGAGCTAAGGTTACAAACACATAATCATCTGTTTTTGGCCTGTGATAAATTCTCAACAATGCTCTTTGAGCCATATGGAAGAGAACTATATTTTGCAAAGTAAAAATGCCTAATATAAATAGAGACAACAAATCAAAAGTTGCTGTAAAAGGTCCAACATTCAAAACCACAGGCTCATGCAATACAGCTGATTGATAAGCATATTTTATAGAATAAACTAACTGAACAGAAAAGCCCAAAATACTGACAAATTGTGAATAAAATGCATAGTTGAACAATTTTGATTTGTAGATTAAAGTGTTTGTTTCCCTGTTTAATCCATCTTTTGCATGGTGACTTAAATTAGGAGCTGGAAAAGTCTCCCAAAATGAGCAGGCCTGAGTTTGAAGTGGATTTGTAGCTTTCAGAAAAGAAGAATTGGATGCCTACGAATATAAAAAGTTGTATATTAGTATTTCAGAAAAAATACAAAACAAAGCAAACATCATAAAACATCGTGCGAAACAGATTACTTCTAAACAAAGTAATATTATTCCTAAAATCTGTTGGGTCACCAAGTCCTTCATGCTTCCATAATAAATTATACCTCTGAGGGTACTGAATTAGAGATCGATCGTACTCTGGTTCAAGTCAAAAGCCAACATAACGATCAGTAGATGAATATAATATATTTCGAAGCAAAGTTTTGAAAAACTGAAGTAGTGAATTACTATTGAAGTTTTACTATTACTATTATTAGTAATTATTATTAGTAATTAGTATTAAGCAGTAATTACTATTACTACAATAGTAATAATTACATTATTACTATTGTAGTATACAACTATTTTTTTAATTTAGAGATTAAAAACTACTTTCGAAATATAAATAGTCACTGCTTAATTACATTTAGGAGACAAATTTTCTTTTCAATTTACACTCATGCATCAAATTGAAAAAAAGTTGAATATTGATAGGAAAGTTGGTTAAAAATGGTTTAGAAAAGTAATTTTGTGCCAACCTATTTGTCATGTTTTTGTTAAACCTTCAACTCTTTATGTCTTTTGTGGCACTGAATATTTATTTCAAGAAATGCTTGAAAATTATCAAATATTTGTGATCTTGTTAAGTGTTTAAAGCATAAGTTAACACAAAAAAAAGTTAAGTACAGTTGAGGCATTCTCACAGTGTCTCACTATAGATTACAGTAATGGACTCACAAAAGATTTGCAGCAATCAGAAAAAGAAGTGACTTATAAAAGAAAAGAGTGAATTACAAAAAAAAAGTGACTGCAGTAGTTTGGTACCTTGAAGTGTGTTAGTTCGGTACACTGTTTAGCAGTGATCTTCACTTAATGTGATACCCTTTTGTACTCGATTGAAAAGTTTCCAAAACAACATTTTGCAATTATTTTTAGCTGTGATATTGGAATTTACTTAATTACTTTGACATCTTAAATTAAAAACTGTACTTAGCATACATAAAAAGGATTAAAAATTAAGATAATTAAAATTTCAATTATTTCTCAGCATATATAACTAAATAGTATTCCTGAAAATTTCCTACCAGTTAAATCAAAAATATATTCTAATAGCGAGAGAAGAAACAAGAATTTTAAAATATGGCTAGCATTAATTAAAATTAAATCTAATTTATCTAAACATTTTTTTTTAACTCTTTGTTCCAGTCCTTTCATATCTGATTACCTGTCAATTTTTAATCTTTTCAAGGATGATCTCTCTAAGAGATAGTAAAAGTAAAAAAGAATTCAAGTCATATGAAGTAATATAAATATAATTTTTAGTTTCTAAGAGCCTATACCCACTATCATATGATTATCATACTTTAATATAGATGTTATATAGACAAAATCATTTTAAATTGAATTTATAAACCCAAAAACTAAGATATAAAAAAGAAATTTCATTTCCACTTTAAGTATAAAAATAAAATTTTACGCAAAACGCAAAAAAAGTTGCCAGCTTAATATCAGTACCAAATACAATCTTTTTTAATTAAATGTAAAACAATATCTTAAGGTNATCCCAAGGAAATGATTTTTAGAGAAACTTCAGAGGGAGGAAAAGGGACTTCAACAATTTCCCAAATTAAATTCCTCATAAAACATTTTAACTTGGGTAAAAAAAATTTCAGCGGAAATTAGCGGGAAAAATGGAAAAATCTGAAAAAAAGCGGAAATCCGCGAATCCGCGGAAGAATCTCATCCCTGAGAAAAAAATTTCCCAGTTCTCCAAAGCAACAATTTTTAGTATACACAGTAACAAATTATAATAGAAAAAAACAATGGTGTAGAAAACACATTAAAAAATTGAAAACATTGAAAAATAAATGCTAACATGCATCATACAAAATCATAATCACTCCTATAAGCATTTACTACCACAGAGAATTAAACCCACATAGAATCTGGCAGCTTCTAAAAAACTTTAAGGGGAATTATTACTTTTTTTTGGGTGGGGAGGAAGATTCAAATTTATCTTATTAAAAGAAAGAAAATTTTCATCCTTTTTTTTTACATTTTTGGAAAAATGTTCTATTTTCCTTGAGAGTTTTCTGAAATTTTTAAGTTATCCCTGAAACATATGAATCCTGGTATTTAAGTAAGCATATGAGAAAACAGATTTACAGAGCCATTTTTTGAGCATTATAAACGTTTTATTGACCCTTTACAGAAAGAACATTTAGAAGTAGAAAGCTATAATTATAAAATAAAGAGTGTAAATGAATAAGTAGATATTGTTTTTAAAAAATGATGCTATTTTTTAACAAAAAATTTGAGTGTATTAAAAAGACACATTTTACAAATGATTTACAATAACCTATATACCAAATAAAAAAAAAATTTAAATGAATACAAATATTATATGATTTCATTAACTTTTGATAAAATAACCAATAAAGTATAAAAAAAAAACATGTAAAGAATATGATAGTGTTTTTTATATCATACGTAATTGATTTTTTTATTCTTTACAATCGATTCTCTAATGGTGGAACATAGGCACAATTTTAAACAATTAAAGTTAAGGTCAATCCATGCACTTAGAGAAAAAAAAAAAAAGAAATGAAGAAGATTAAACTGAAAGAATAATTAAAATATAATACCAAATTTCAAAATACTTTTCTAGGGTGCGTAGCCAAATCTTTTAACAAAAAATAAGCACCTTTTAAATACTTTTTAAGCACTCAAAAAATATTTTTAAGCACTATATACATTGACAAAATGCAAAATAATTCTCAAATATTTTACATGATCATGATAAAATAACCAGTTTCTGACTAAGAACTCTTTTCTTGATTATATTAGCCATTATAAAAAGATGAGGTTTTGCGGTTCGATATCAGACGGTGGAAAATGAAGCTTGAAATCAAGAATATCTTGCAAAATGCAGCAGAGTTGCAAATGGGGGTGCAAGAATCTCACCAAACCCCCAAGTTCAGTAGACGCACACGTGGACTTTCAAGGATTTCATCAAACACGTAAAATGATTGGCGCTTTCATAGACCAAAATCAATTGTGATTAAATGAATTGTGAAAACGTTGAATTGAACAATTTGAAAAGCATGCTTTTGCTTAATAGGTGATGAAAATTGACATGGTAAAGAAAAAAATCTAAAAACTTTTTTAAAAACACCTAATGAGGAACCTTTAAGGGATTTTAAAAAACGAAAGACGAAAATCAACATCTTTAAGCACTTTTTGAAAACGCTATGCACCATGTTTTCAGTTTGAAAATATTGAATGAAAATAGCTTTAGTATTCATCATGAACAATAAAATAAAGAATCAGAACCATTTTTGATTAATAGATGCAAATATAATATGTCTGCAACATGCAAAAATGAAAGTAAAAGCAATGTATTTCCTCCAATTCAAAACATAAACTTTATTTTAAACAAGCAAAACCCATTAAAAACTATATATTGTAAGGAAAATTTTAGTGAAAAAATTAAACTACATGACAACTATATTTATGATGCAATTTAAATTATTAATCTTATTAGGTACACTATTAATATTGGTTTGATTAAACATCAGAAAATTCATCCAACAAATATTGAACCACACATTTTAAATTGAACATCTAACAAACATAACACCTAACAATATAACATCTAACAACACCTTGGTATAGTGCTTAATAAACATGCAAATCATAAAAGATATAAAAAAAATTAATTAGTAAAATTTTTTTTATTATGACTGATACATATTGCTTTCAAGGACATAGCATTCTGAATATTTTTATAGATAAAATTGATTAAAAGACACCAGAATACTATTTCATTTTTCAAAATTAGTAACAAATTTTGCTATCGCAAAACTTGAGACATAAGGCTTTGAGTTCTATAGAATTACAGATCATTCAATGTATTATTAAGATCATATAGATCATAGGTTCTCAACCTTTTTAACGTTGCCGCCCCCTTAAGGAGCAAAAAACATTTCAACGCCCCCTTTGTTATTTAGAGTATGGGGACGGAGGGACGTGTGCTGAATTAGAGGAGTCAAGATTTTTAAGCAATTTTTTTTACTCTTTAAATTTGTTTGGTTTTTTGAAAAAGAATAAATTAACTCGATAATTTTCTCACGGCAAGTAATCGCAGTCTATTTTTTATGATAAAAACAAATACGTTTAATGAAAAAAAATATAACAAAGAAACCTCTTCTTAAAAAGAATAATTTATTCTTAATTATATTATTAAAAAAGCACCCAAAATAATTTTTCTTACACTAAAAAGTAGTATCAATGAAACATTCAAGTAACTATGTTAATGAGATGATACTTAATGGTTTAAACAGCAATTCCTTAACGCTCGATTCAATACTTTTAGTGAGATGAAGACTTAAATACCCTCGTTGCACAATTTCGAGTCGATTTCTCCTATTTGTGACAAGATCGTAACAGCACTGAATCTACGTTCGACACGTTAGGAGGCAGGTAAGGCAATTAAAAAAATTTTAATGATAGTCTACAGTCCAGGATAGAGACGACTGATGTTACCTTTTAGCAAATATTCTGTGAGATGATCACCATTTCAAAGTTTCATTAGTTGAAAGTTCGACCGATTCCTCGTAAATCTGNTTATTTATTAAATAAATCTTAATTTAATAATTTTATTTGTAAGTTTTAAAATTAAATTTGAATGACAAATATGCTCATCGCCCCCTTACCGCCCAAAACACACCCAACGCCCCCCTACCACCTAAAACAAGTTCACCGCCCCTCAGCATACTCCCACCGCCCCCAAGGGGGCGGTATCGCCCCCGTTGAGAACCAATGATATAGATAGACAGATGATTTCATGCATTATTAAGCTTATATACTGAAAATGGCAATATATCAGTAAAAAATATCAATATTAATGCTGTATAATACTTTTTAAATACAAATATATTAAAAGCAAAAGTCTGCTCCAATTAAATTATTAAGATATAACAGAAATAAATAATAATTATTTTGGTGATACAGCAAAATAACTATTATTTAACAAAACAATTATATTATAAATATATTACAAAAATGTGATCCAAAGTAATTATTTAGCAGAAAAACATTTAAATTATTAAGAGCATTAGAAATTATTCAAATCCAAAAAGTTTTTTTAATTTCGGTTTGTTTCGGAGACTGTACAGTTAATGTGGTGCGTGGGGAATAGCAGTTAATATAGATCTTTTATTGTATAATAATGACATAAAAGCTGTTAAAGTTTTCTTAGTTAATATAAAACTTAACTAAAATTTTTTTCAATGTTTACTCAGATAGAATTTATGTTATCAATAATATGTACAAATAGTTTCACATAAGATGCCTTATTAAATATCTTAAAATTATTTCAAAATATGTAAACAAATGTAAAAATATTTATATATTTTTTTTAAAAAATAAATAAGCAATTCATAAACTATTCAAGAAAATTCAGGTCTTTCTTAATATTCAGGTCTTTACTTCAGAAGTCAAAGTGAACATTGAATACTAAGTGATGAATTGGTGTCATCCAACATATATTTATCTACATCTTAAAATAAACTAAACTCAGTGGCGCGACAATCCATAGAGGACCAAGGCCTACTGTGCCCCTCTCAGTTTTCTTGACCTTTGGGCTCTGAGGTACAAGAGCAAATGTTCCGATTGGGTGGTCAGCCCAAAGCGGAACCCCCAGTGTTTAGTTCCAAGCATGCTTGGTACTCATTTTATGAACCCACTGAAGGGATGAAAGGCTGAGTTAACCTTGCCCGGCCTGAGGATTGAATCAAGAACCTGTGGCATGATAATGCCAAGCGCTACCACTACTGGGTGTCACACCTTAAAATATTACATTTATACATTCTGAAAAAAAAATCTTAACATTTTCCTCACACGTGATAAATTAAGAAAACATAATTTACTATCAAATAATACCATATATGTTTTATTTCATTAAAAAAATACCAGAGTGAGTAATTGCATACAATTATTAGTGATATTATGCACTTTATAATAATAATTATTATAATAATAATAATTATTATTATTATAAATTATAATAATAATTATTCAGATAATGAAATTGAAAGTTATAAACTAAGATAGACACAAAATAAAAAAAAGGAAATATCACCCGAGTACCTCTTTAGTTGTGCAACCTAGTACACATGATGAAAATATACCCTCTGAAGAGAAAATTATGTGAAATATCAATATGTTACAATATAAATTACTTATCCAGAGATGTGATTAAACTCTGTTGAGCCATTCAAAAGGATGGCAAAAATAATCGAAAATCGGCAAATTTCAGTTTGTAATTCTCTGCCGCTTTTCAAAATATTTTGTCATATATGGAGAAGTTGGCACCGCTGCTTATCCTCTATTAATTATATCATTTACAATTACTACTAATTTTTATAAAAATTAGCAAGAATTGTAATTTACAAAAAAGGATTTTGAATTATATGGTACATTGCAAGACATAAATGGAAAAATTAATACATATTTTTAAGTTTATCCACCATTTCTGCATGTACCAACAATTAGTCACTCTTCAGAAAATGATGATAATTTGAAAGTTAATTTATAAATATTTCTTAAAGAAATTTGGATAATTCAAATAGAAAAAGTTTATTACAGAAAGAATAGTGAATTAAACAAATTAATTTAAAGGGGAAAAAAACTGTTCAAACTGGAATTAACATAAATTTATAAAATATAGGATAGAATTAAAGTTTATAAATATACATTTTAAATTAGCTAAATAAAGCAGGAAGACTGGAATATAATACAAGATTAACATTCAATACATAAAAGGGCAGTTTATCAACACTAATTAATCATAGTTTTAATCAAGGTTATATCAATATATAATTTGCAAGCAGGTCACAGAGGATTATAAATTCTTAAATACTTTTTAATTTTAAGTGGAAATTAAATATTGTTATAAGAAATAAAAGTTTTAACATTTTGATACAGCATAATGATATAACCAAGCAATAAAATGAGAATTACAAAACTTTTAAAATAATCACTTACTCTAGATGGAGTTATAAATTTAGTTGAAGCATGTAACATCTTAAGATGAGAGAAACATGAAAAGAAAGTGGTCTTCTGAAACCTGATGAGGCACAAAGAATTCATTCTTTTAAAAGGTTTGAATAACCTGAAAATATATATTAGTGTTAAGATTAAAAAATAAATATGTGATTTTTATTACAACTTCTATGACCTGACTTTTCAAAATTTTAAATAATTTTTGAATAAAATGTCTCGAATAATTTGAATTAAATAGACTATCTTTGAAGAATCATTCAAGGCAATGTCTAGGCTGAAAAATTAGACTGCAAGATTGAAAATAATAATTATTTAGTATATTCCTTGAGATTGGCTCAGATGATTTATTTTATTTCTTATATTGCATTGCTTTACATATCTTTATGCTTCTGGCTGTGAGTTTCTTGCATCAACCTATCAGGTCGAGAAATAAATTCTCAACTAGACCCCCCGAAGTTATATCCTTCTTTTAAAATTTATAGTAGGAGATGTCATTGTCATTTGTGGTTGTCCTCTCTCTCTCTTGGTCATCACAAACAGCAAGAGAAATTGCTGTTTGTGTAGGATTTGATGGCTCTTTGTGTAAGGTTTGATTATCAGCTGGACATGGTCAATATAACTTCTGCATTTCTTTTCTTATCTTTAGTTAAGGGACAAATATTGGGAGGGGGGCGGAAAGGCAATATATTAAGATAATTAAGAAAAATTTGATTTGGAAAACTCCAATCTAGTTTTCCAATTACGTTTGTTTAAATCAATTTGTTAGTTTTTGAATCATACTACCATAAAATAGCACCAATTTTACTGCTGAATTTAAAATTTATAAAACGTTTCTAAAGATATGGCGTGCTTTGTTTATTCTTGACTTTAAATCACCCTCTGTGTTGTTTTCAGTGCTCAGGGTTGGGGCAAAATATTTAAAAGGGTTTGTCACTTTCTCTTTGCCATTACAATAAATTTACTTTTTAGTTTTTAATTTGTATTTTTTTAATATTTATTTTCATTCTATTTGTTATTGTTTCATTAGTGTTATGACTGATTTTTTAGCACTTTCTTCATGTCTAGAAGACATCAAAACAATATTATCAGCATTATAAAAAAATAATAAATAAATTAATATAAAGTAATAAACAGCATAGTTAAAGTATAAGGAACTTTTTTCTTGTGCATGCATCAAATTTATTTTAAAAATGATAACATACACTTATAAATATATACTAACTGTAAAATAATAAAAAGGATAGATAATAATGATAAATTACAGAAAATTTTTTTAAAAATTATTTGTTGAATAAATTAAAAAAATATCTTTTCAAACTCTAACATAGCATTTCGCCCTTTGAAAAATATATTTATAAATATACTTATAAAATATAATCATATATTTGAGATAATCTCATACATACCTAGTAATCAATCGAATGAGAATCAGTTTCACAGAATCTTGACAAAAATGATGCCAGTAAAAAGAAACCAACAAATAAAAAATCTAAAGAAGTTTCTTTAAAAAAATTATAAACACTTCCTCCAAAGATTATAAAGTTTATAATAAGCAATTTATATTGAAAATTCCCTTCGAAACTTCCACATAATGATAAGAGAACTAATTTGGTGACTCGTAGAGATCGGGAAGTATTTTTTAGGCTGATAAGGTTGGTAAACGCAACTTGTAAAATATTATAAAAATGATAAATTACAGGAACTTTGACAAAATTCATACCCATGAAAGATATTGTTTAAATAAAAAATAATGAAATTTTCACATTAAATAAAATATTATATCATGTAGTGTATGCTTTGTCTGTAGTTTAGCAAAGGTATTCAAAAGATTTATGAAGAGCAGAGTAGGTATTGGTCATCATCACAATGGGAAGACTTCCGTATCAGAATCTCCGGCAAAACAATTGCCTAATTTTTGCCAACTGTGAAGCGTTGTACATGGGAAGCTAAAATAAAAAAAAAACATCATAGAAGGTGACTAACTTGGGAAGATTACCATATCACGATCTGCAGCTGAATAATCACCAAATATTGGCCACAAGGCAGCTATTCAGAAGAGACTAAAAAAAGAAAAAAAATGAGACGAATCATAGCCACCCAAGGGTAAACCTCAACATGTTACTTTACAAATTGCAAATTTAAAATCCAATTGGCGCCAAGGCAATTGTAGCTGGCTTGACAGTTCAGGATACACAAATATCCCCACCAACTTGTTAGGTTAAAACTAGCAATCACTCCCAGGCAAACCTATAGCTATTTTTTGTTTAAACGTTAGAAGTATGGATATTTTAGCATATTGATTATGTTATGAGATTAAGTTTAGAAATTTAACAATAGAGCAATTTTTTTTAAGAAAATTATATTAATTCAATAGATTTTCAAAGCAGTAACACACATACTAACAGATTAAACCAACTACTTTATTAGTTTTACAAAAAAAAAAAAAAAAAAAAAAAAAAAAAAAAAAAAAAAAAGAAGAAAACTATCAATATCAAACTAATAATACGCTCTCATTTTTTTATTATGAAAAAAAAAATAATGTTAGGTAAAATCCACTTCACAAAGAGGAAATCTAAATTGAATTCATACAATACAGTGTTTTCACTACAGCTTGAGAATCTCGCATATTTTTTTCTTTTCTCGCATTAAAAAATGATTACCGCGAGAAATTCGCGCATTCTATAAATCAATTTCAAAATTCACGAATTTCTCGCATTTTGGTAAAAACTTCGAATTACGCCATTTAGAATAAAATCCGTTTATCTTTTCTTCCTGGATCTTTCATTATTTTCAACATCTGCCCCATTATCTAGCTTCCCTATTTACCAGTATTGTTCAGAACCTCTTCGAACAACAGAACACAACCATGGAACCCCTTTCAGAATACATTTCTCTGCAACCACGCGTTTACCGTAGGTAAAGTTTCTTCATTAAAGACGTTCAAAATTTTTATGCACTTATGTAAGATGGACAAATACCTTGTAAAGGCAAAATCTTCTATGATGATGCACCAAAAATATTCAATGCTATAATAAATAGAAGACGCTAACAATGTGTTATAATTAAAGAAATGATTTTTTTTTCAAGAGTTTTTGTTTTTTTAGAAATCTCACCCTGTTTTTGAGAAAGGGTGAGAAATTCTCACCCATTTTTTTTCTATGATGAAAACACTGCAATATACAATTAAAAACTAAATACAAAAATAAATATTAACGCAACACTATTAATTGAAGTAAAAAATAAAGAAAAATCGAAATAATAAAAAGGAATTGATTTTACACTTTAGATATATATTTCTTCGGAGTGATCCTTTTTCAAATGTGGCCGATGCTGCGGCCGTTTTGTTTATTTGAATAGTACGGCGTTTCCGAATGCCTACTTCTGTTATCATTCAGATTGGCTGTTTTGAACCCGAAAGAAAAATAATTTTCCGGAAAGTTTTCAAGCAACAAAATAAACAGTAATTCATCTGTTCCTTCATGCAATATGTGTTAGTAGCACCATCTAGTGCAATTTCTACTAACAAAGAAAGGAAATGACAATTCCATTTCAGAAATTACTACGAATATTTATTAAACAATTTTAACAAATAGCAAAATTATGTTAATTAAAGCTATAAATATATAGAATGTTAAAAATTTATTTCAACCTTAATTTTTTAGCAAATATTCAAAAATAATAACTTTTGTTGTATACAAAAAATAGAAAAAAATTTTAAAAGAAATATTTTTCATTCACAAATAATTAAAATTTAATAAAATTAAATATAAATTGATAAATTCTAAATTTTCATGATATGACTTCGAAAAATGTTAAGTAAATAAATGATGGAAATTCATATTGGCAGAAATCAAAACTTCTCCAAAAATACTTTTTATGTAAAAATGATTTCTTAAGAAATTTTGGTGCTATTTGTTAATTGAAAGAAAGGTTTAAAGTTTTTTCCCCCTAAACAAACAATAACCATGTGTCAAAAACAGTTAGGTTCGTAATTTGATAAACAGGGAATTAAAATCAAATCTAAATAAATTGATAATGGGTGGATAAAAACAAGTTGAGACATTTGGGTAAATTAATGAAAAGTTTAAACTGAATATGCTAAGTATTATTAAACATTTTATTTGCACTAACATATAATTAAGCTTTGGTTCAAAACTGTGAGGTTAGATATAACTCTTTATTGGTTAGACAAAAATTCTCTTTTGAGATTGCATTAATTGTATTTCATTATTTTTTCACCGAAACTTTTTTTTTTAAATTTCTCATGGCATACCATTTTTTTACAATTTTCCATAATATTTATTTCTGTAGCAGTAAAGAATAATTATATTTAAAGTGACGGCCAAACTATGTTTCTTTTCCTATTAATTTGCATCAGGTTTATAAATTTAAATATAAAACAATTTCAACCAAATGAACGTATAAAAAAATTGAATTATGTATACACGTATAATAATCATAATATGGTCACTACAACTTGTGAAATTTAAAATTACAGATGTTAAAATCGTTTCATTTTGCGTGAAAAAGACTTTTAAATTACGTAAATTGCAATTTCATTTTAGAGTAAGTTGTAATTACAATTTAGAGGCTCCACCTCCAGCTCTCTAAGTAAACTAAGTTACGTGGGTTGGCGAGTGAAGTGATCACTTCACTCGCCAACCCACGTAATTAATTCTTATTCCCAATTATTTATTTCAACATGAACACGTTTCCAGAAAAGCACAGAACATTTCGGTCTTAAACAATTATCTTAACTTTATGAAAGAAAATTTTTTTATCACGTACAATTACTAGGGCTTTCAAAATAATCATCTAAACTCTTTTTATTTGACAACATGCAATCTCTCTCTCTTTCTTTTTTGCTACTTTTGATTGACATCTACTTAAGCGCGAGTTTATAATTGTTATTTTACCCTTGTAAATTAATATCTGATTTATTATGTACTAGTGGGCTTCGCCCCCTGCTCGCTAACGCTTGCCAACCCCCTAAAATTGCTACGCAATCCTATATGGTTTGCTTCGCAAACCAAGCTCGATTCGCTCGCTACTAGCTTAGGTACATTGTTTTGAATTCTTAGAATTTTGTGCATTTGCAATCATTCAAATCCATATAACAACTTTTTTTTTTAAAAAAAAATTACATCTTTTTAGTAAATACTAAGTCATTAAAATAAATTTGAATTCAAATAAATGACATATAATTCGTTAAATCTATTAGAAATGTGCTATAGTATGAAATCTTAAGATAATATTTCTAAAACTGATATCTCTTTAAAAAGGTTAAAATTTTGGCTATACTTAAGTCTATTAGAAATTGAAATAAGTGAATTGCAATGGAAAAACCTGCCTAAATTCTAGTAAAACAAATAAATTCGTGATATAAATCAAAAATCGTCAAATAAATTCGTAATATATAAATTGGTGAAAAAAAGCGCTTTCGTCAAAATACTAAAATAGGGATCTATCAACAAAGACTACTCACTCACTTCTGCCCAGCTTATGCTCTCTCTGGTTATTTCAGTTTCCGTTTTCAAAAGCGCTATATGTTGAGCCACCTGATCTAGATTTGCCATGTGACATTTTTAGCAGCAATCATTGGTCGATTTTCTAACGTTGCCATTCGGGGAGTTGTAATGAGGCTTTTTTTGGTGCCGTGTAAGAGAAATATATATATATAGATTTTAAAATTTTAATGATGGAGCAGCAGTTATTGCATCTTTATGACTTTTATATGTAGTTTTTACAAAATTTATTATGCCGCAATATTTATAATTAATTATTTAAATTGTGATCATCGGAAAGTTAAAATTGCTCACTTCATTTAAGGGCTGTTGAAAGCTGTCTAGCTCAAAACTGGCGTGATCTATGAAGTTGGTGAGACGTATGATGAAGATAGCTCTATCAATGGATAAAAAAAATGTGTTAGCAACTTTTTTGGACGTTGTTAACTTATTGTGGCTTTAACTGTTATTGATTTAATTTAAAAGATTACGCAGATATAAAGTAATAAATAATAAATTATGACAAAAAAAAACTTTAAAGAAATAATTTAGTTTATTGGAGCTGCTGAAGACCTAAAACACAGCGTAACTGGTAAATGAATACTTACATTGAAAAATAAAAATCAGCCTTTTCATTCATGTGACATTTTGAATTTGTAATTAAAATGGAGTTTTGATTTCCAACCAGTTTTATTTAAATTTTTTATCGCCCCTACGAAAGAAATTTGCTATTAGCCAATGAGATTTAACTGATCTATGTCTTAAAAATGTGTTCTTAAATACATAATTTATGCACGTTTGGAGCATTTATCCGCTGTCATTTTGTTATTCAACCTCCCATCTTTTACTTATCAATAATAAGGATCATGTGTTTTCGACAGCATTTTGGAGCTTTCACCCACACAAATATTAAGACCCATGTCTAAAGAGATCAAATTTTAATATTACGTAGTATTGTCAAAAATATGTCTTAATATTTTTCCAATTATTCTCATTTCTACATTGGTGTCAATATTTTTGTTGCTCAAATAAAATAAAGCTGCAGTCACAATAATATCAAATTTAATAATTATCGCTTCCTATAAAATACCTGATATTTGTCATATTCAATACTTCTATGTGTTTTATCGGCAGCCGGTGACCTGCCTAAATCAGAACCTGGCATTGCATTATTTGTTGGCAAACTTGGTTTCATTATCACTTTCTACCAATAACCGATAAGTACTGATTTTTCTTCTTTTTTTTTTTTAATAAGGATTAAGATTTTTCATTTAAAGGATAATATACAGTTTGAGAATTTAAAATTCGTGATAAAAAAAAGACGTGAACACTTAACTGTTATTATTGATAGTTATAATGAATTAATATTAATAGTTGACAATTAATTATCATTATTGCTTATTAATTAGTTTTCTTTAAAGAAAATTCCAGAGAATTTCTTTATATCTATATAAAATCTGCTATTTTGTATAAAGAGTCATTAAAAATTCTACAAAATATGAAAATAAAGCTTTTTTTTGCCCTGAAGAAGAGGCCTGTGATAAAATTTGTCTTGGGACCCGTAAAACATTTATTTAGTCTTGAATGTAGTTGTCTTCTTTCTCCGCTGGACTACAGCTTCCGTGGGCTCCTATTAGGCACATATCAAGTGGGTAATTGGTTTCACCCCAAGAGCCGAGGTTATAAAAACAAACAGTACAGTGCTACTATTGGACGAAATGTTTATTGATTTTGTTGTTGTAGCTTATCTTCCAACTGTCTGATGAAGTCAGACAAGATGTATTATGACCCTCAAAAAATCGTAAACTACGGGAGAATCGTATAAGTCCTCCCTGGAAGGACCCAAGCTGTCCTGGAAGAGTTCTGCAAAGGCCTGCTGAGCTTGACATTTTGAGCAGACTGCAAAGAGCCTCCAGCCCTCAAAGAACAAGAGACTTTTTGTGTGTCTACTTACAAATCTTGAAAATGCCGTTCGTGAGGCTCTGTCACAGTTGAGAGCAAACGAAGAACCTGGCTCTCTGTTCGTATACCAGTGGTGATAAGGAGGGGTCTTTTACTTTTTCGAAATTTCAGATTTAACCTTAGAGTAGACAAAGGCCGAAGAGGAATGTAAAGAGGACTTCAACCCTCTTCGGCTAAGCTATCCACTTGGTCATTACCTTGGCCAAGGTCATTACCATAGATGTCAACGTGGGATGGAATCCACTGAAAATGAACATCGTGGAGCATTGGATCAACGTAGTCATAAGGAGGAGGTAAACTGCAACTTCGGTTGTTCATTGTTTGTTAAGGTATGAATCTTTAAGAATGAATAATAAGTTGGACTAAAGATAATTCTTATAACACATAATGACCGAAAAATTAATAATAACCTGATAAATAATGAGAACAATTAGTTATTGACCAATAGCTTAAAAACAAAAGAACATTTGAGAGTTTATATTGCTAAATATACTTATCTATGCAGACGCCGTGAATTAATCAACAACACGCCAATATGGTAGGTGCTCTACCTGACTAGTAAACTCTACCTGACTAGTAAAGTAAAATACAGTGGTTGTTTGCTTGAAAACAGAACTAATTTCCACATAATCTGGCTACCCGGTCGAAATTGGAGTCGCCTTGATAGGAATTTCTTTAACGCTGTTTTTTGAGGCTCTGTCGCCAAGGAAAATTAAAAAGCCATAGTTTAAGTGCCTTATGCTTGAAGCAATGCGACACTTTCCCACCTAGATGAAAATTATCAAAATCACTACCATATTTTCAATTTTTTACAAATTTTTATGATCCTAGGTAGCGCAGCCTTGTAATAAATTTATAAATATTAGACCATAAAATAAAAAAAAATTAGACCATAAACCCTTTTAATTTTCGCAAAACTGTGGCTTTTATCTTTATTGATATTTGTGACATTTTCAAAATAAGCGTAGACAGCGTTGACTTTAGATAGGCTAAACTTGACCTAACAGTCATGAGTAATACTTGCTAACTAACAGCAGTTATAAAAATAGCATATTATCCGCGAAAAAGCACAATTTCCAATTACGACGGAGACTTCGAAAAACAGCCTTGCTTTCCCTTCCTCCTTACGATTTCTATCATTTGTTTTGGAATACTCTATTGTATATCAAAAGCTTCTCAATTAAAGTAATTTAAGGATTGCGTCTTTCTAAGGCTATAAAAATTAAATTACACATATCTGTTAATAAAGATTTTAGTTATTTTTTTTTAAAAGCGAAAGTTTAATGACTTGTATTACATGGAATAAAAAGTTAAATAACTTTATATTATTAATATTATTCCTCGTTTATTTTAGATCTAACTCTTGATCAGTATTTTATTTTTATTAAATGTATATAAATCTAGCGATTGTTTTTTTACAGAAAAGGTTTTGTTTGTTTTAAACATTTTCAATAGTACCTATTATATAAATATATTATTCATTATTGTTTGCTGAATTTCTTATTATAAATATAGCAATTAAAAAAATAGAAAGGCTATTCTAATTGATAGATTTGCTGCAAGATAGTAATGAAACACATTTTTGATGTTTATTTTTCGTTTTTCTCTCATGTACATGTATTTATGTTATTTTATTAATGTAAAGATAGAAGTGGTAAGAATAAAAAATATTTGTTGTAAAAAATGTATAGATTTTGTTTGATATAATTCTATTGTGACACATTCAAGTCGTCAGTGATGGCTAAATCGAGAAACTATTCATTAAGAATTCTGCTAAGATAAATCCTAGTTTTAAACAAAGGACTTAAATTATTTTTTTTTTTCAAAAAAGACAACTTTTCTAATAAGAATTTTTTTTTTTAATTTTTAAATAAGAATAATAAGATATGTTTTTTACATATGGAACAATGATAATCAAAACAAACTAATAAAACTAACAATTAATAATTAAGCAAAATAGTAAATAATTAACTGATTAATAATTAACTAAAAATTAATAATTAAGACTAGCTATTTAAGAAAACAAATTAAAAAGTTAGCAAAAAAAACTACTTTTACAAGAAAAAAAATCAAAGCATTTAATGAATTAACAAGCAGAGAATTATTTATTAATTATTTATAAATCAAGTCTAATACAAATAATCAATTCCACCTCCATGTAACAAATAACAATTTATTTGAATTGTGTTTTTCACTTAAAAAATGTTTTTTTAAATTTATTAATTTTAGTATAAGCTTATAATAATATATTTTAAACATACTTTAATATGTTTCGATTTGATTTATATATTTTAAATTGATTTAATATTGTAGATATTTTAGCGTAGTACTTTAATTTACTAAACTTTAATTTAGTATCGTTACACGTTTTGTTTTATTTATTTACCTGTTACTTTCATTTATTTAAATTCTGTAATTATTTATTGATTCGAGACGTATGATTTTGCGTTTGGCATATTGTCTACAATATTATCCTTTAGACATCTTCTTTTCTTTAATGTCGCTTTTTTATATCCTTTTGTGGGGGCCTACCAGCTGGGTCCCTTTTTTTGCTTGTTTTGGTAGGACCATTTCTGCGTCTTAGCTGGATGAACTGAATTTTTTTATTCTGAAAAAGCTTGGTTTCAAATGTAATATATTTGTTAAATCACTTAGAACTTTTTTTAAGTTTAATTTTTTTAGCTGTGTTCTTTGTTGATTTTATGTCTATTAATTGTGAGATTCTATTAATCGCTTCTTTAATATTTTAAATATAATCCTCTGATGATTTTTCTTCTATCAAAATAGAACTATTCTCATCAAAGTTTCGGTTAGCGAGCATTGTTTCTTCTTGGCCAAATTAGTTTTAATTTCCTCTTTGTTTCTAAAGCTTAAGAAGAATATTTTGGGGGTCATTTTTCACCTAGAGCTAGCGAAGCTAACTGGTTTTAATACAGTAGTTTTTCCGAATTACAAGACTTTAGTTGATATGACAATACCAATTGATAATTTCTAGAACTGATAGCTCATTACTTAGTCTACATACCTGAAAATAATTTACGATTTTTCGCATTATTGAATCACATGGGCATTAAAACAATTGGATAATTAATGCTTTAATTATCTGTTATTCGAATTTACCTTCTTTTTTGTAGCAAATGAAATTAGATTTTTAATATCTGCAATCAAGGAATTCTTCATGGAACATGAATTCTCTAAATAAAATA
This sequence comes from Parasteatoda tepidariorum, assembly GCF_043381705.1. NCBI lineage: Eukaryota > Metazoa > Arthropoda > Arachnida > Araneae > Theridiidae > Parasteatoda > Parasteatoda tepidariorum. The sequence goes on from NC_092209.1 coordinate 13,675,113, forward strand.
TTTTCTACTTGGAAATTAAAAAAATTAATAAATAACTATGTTGTGTTCTATTACGAGCAAATTAAAAATTTAATTAATTGAAAAACTTAAGGGCTAATTTGTCCTAAAATTTTATTTAGAGGAGTTATATCATATTTATATTGGATTAGTAAAAGTTAATTCAAATAATTCTTTTTTTTTCTTATTGAACGTTTCTTTTCCATTTTATATAATTGAATAAAAACTGTTCTTATAAAATTGTTCTGTCATTCCTTTCAAATCGCGTGTTAATATTTTTAGAATTAAAGTTTCCATTACCGTTATTTGATACGAAAAGAATAATAAAGTTGCATTAGAATATTCATGTAAATTTATCAGTTTCAAAAGAACATTCCACATTGAAAATAAAATCTTACGATTAAAAAACCGGGACTTCTATAATTTTTAATGTATCTTCTCACATAGTTTATGATACAGATGCAAGAACAAACTCATTTTCTCTTTCATAATTTGTTTTAAAATTATTAATTAGTTTTTAATTTTTTTTTTCAATTTTTAAAACAACATTCATGTATTGACCACTTAATTGTCTGTAACAATACTGAGAAAAGCTTAACATTTCTTCAGCTTAGCTTTTGAGGAAATTGTTTTTATAGATTACGCTTCCTTAATTAGTAAATTATAGTTTAAGAACATTTTAATCTTCAGAACTTAAATTATAAATCAGTTATGTTATATATCTTTCAAATACATGAATAAACTTTATTGTTGCGCTCCATAAAATACTTAGTTTTTTTTAATAAAACCTTGATATTGTTATTGCATTATCGAATACAAAAATAATAGTAATAATTTTTTTCCAATGCCCACCTGGGTGACATTTTGTCAATTCAGAAGTATTAGGGCAGATTTGTTGGCCACTGTTTCAGGAGCATCTTATTAGGTGGGTCAACGTTGCTCCCACAGTAAGGACATATAGTACAAATAGCCATGCCTTGTCCGGGATTCGAAGGCAGAACCTTTCTGATGCAAGACCAGTTCCCTGACACCTACACAGTCTGGTCGTAATAATAATAATAATAATAATAACAATAATAATAATAATAATAATAATAATTTTAAGAGTGAAGCCAAGCAAGAATCTTGAAATACCGCTGAATGGGAAAATCGCTACACGGTTTTACCTCACTCTTCCTTATACTTTTCATTATTCAGTGAAATTTCAGAACTTAACATATAATCCAAAATAAATAAATAAATCTGAAAAAGTTCTTTTTTTTAATGTTTATAAAGAGTTTAAAATCCTCCTAGAAAAATTTGATTCACTTCGCCGGTCAGCATTCAAGATAGACTGGTGGCCATGTTGCAGAAATTTCGCTGGTCGTGAATTCGGTTCTTGATTACAGAGTTCAACTTAGGTGTTTAGCTTTTAACAGTAGTGAACGTCGACAGGTTTCACTGAATTTGAAAAAAAAGTCCGAATTTTGTAAAAAATAATTATTGAGTTACCATTCTTTATTTCTTTCTTTTATTTTATTTTTATTTATTTTTATTTTTGGGACAAAGTGCGTCTTGTTAAAACGGAAGCATTTGCACCTATTTAGTCTTGATTACAGAGTTCAACTTAGGTGTTTAGCTTTTAACAGTAGTGAACGTCGACAGGTTTCACTGAATTTGAAAAAAAAAGTGCGAATTTTGCAAAAAATAATTATTGAGTTACCTTTCTTTCTTTATTTCTTTTATTTTATTTATCATAAATTTTTTTTTTTGGTACAAAGTGCGTCTTGTTAAAACGGAAGCATTTGCACCTATTTAGTTCATTAAACTGGAGTAAATTTCCCTTGACAATATCTAAAAGTATTAATTACAGAAACAAATAATTTAATACTTTATTAATTTCTTTACTAACTGTTTAAGATATTTAGCTTCAGAGCAATCGAACATTAAGTTTGTATTGTTTCATTAGATTTCACACTTATTAATATAAATGTTGGTAATGAAATTATGGTAAATTGTGTTTATAATCAATTAATTGAAGATCCATGAAACTTCATGCAATTTTCTTATTTTGATTAACAACAATAAACGATGTAACCAACAAGGAATAACTACGTAAAACTTTTCCCAATAATCAAGAAACTAGATTTAACAAATCGATTAAATTAGCGTATTTATGCTAAAACATATATTCACCCATTTAATCTCAATGCCTTGAACTTCAGGCCTTCATTAGTCAAAGAAAATTGTATAATCTTTCGGGAGATAATTACCTTTCATCAAATTACTAATGGCTGCATTTGCTTTTAGCGTTTTTATTCATTTCTTCATTTTGCATAATTTATTAGAAATGTAATTCTAATTGTAAAGGGAAATTAGAAATTTAAAAATTCATGCGATTCGCAAATTTTTAGATGTTTTTATTCTATTCAGAACCATTTTTTTTATTTTGTTAATGTTTACCACTCTGAATTGCTAAAAAACATTATTTTTATGACTATTTCTAAAAAAAAGAAAGAAAACTTTACTATTTTGTAACTTTTTAATGGTGTAATTTACAAAAATGATGTATCAAAATCATCATTTACATTCATTATTAAAATAAGACAAAGATATATTTATTTAAGATATGCTTACATATATAAATTTGTTATTTTAACGGTAAAAATATTGTTTCCTTTTGTGGTTATAATACTTTCATAGATTTTACTATCAGAAAAATCAATTATTATTAAGCTTTTTAAAATTTACATTATCTTAAATGCTTCTAGTGATTTTTGAACACGTATTTGTAATTCATACATGTGCATAAGTGCTATTAAGTTTGTTTCAGTTAGGTCATTATTTTGTTTGCCGTATTTGATTAAAACTTTCAAAATTTGATTATAATTTACAAAAATGATGTAGCAAAATTATCATTTACATTCATTATTAAAATAAGACAAATTTTTATTCTTTTAAGATATATTTATTTAGGATATGCTTACATATACAAATTTGTTATTTTAACGGTCAAAATATTGTTTCCTTTTATGGTTATAATACTTTCATTTTACTATCAGAAAAATCAATTATTATTAGGTTTTTTTAAAATTTACATTATCTTAAATGCTTCTAGTGATTTTTGAACACGTATTTGTAATTCATACATGTGCATAAGTGCTATTAAGTTTGTTTCAGTTTGGCCATTATTTTTCTTGCCGTATTTGATTAAAACTTTCTTAAAAATATTTATAATATAATTATTTAAAAACGACATATTAGCCTTAACATCAAAAAGTCTCGTACACCTTGATGTTCTCAGGGAGGCCAACTGCTCTACTTTCTACAAATCTTTTAATAAATTAGTAGAGAAATAAGTCGCAAAATTTTGCAGAATATTTATAATTACGTTTACTCTTTATAAGTGTAACCACAGGATCAATGCATTAAAGTTGCAATTCAGATAATTTAATTTTAATTTTAATTAATTAATTAATTAATTTAAATTTCATCAGATTTTAATTTTTGATGCGTAGTGGTTGAAAAATTACTTAAAATGAAAAATAAACTAAAAACAACTTAAATTTCGTTGCCACTGGAAAGTATTTTTTTTTTAAAGTGGTACAAGTTGGCATCTCAGTGTACTTTTTATTAATCCCTTTTAGCAGATGTCTATTAATGCTTTTTCAAAAAATGTTACAAACCACTAAAAATGTATTATTATTTGCTTTAAGTGTCCACCATTTCTTAGCAACCAATATTTTTTAAACAGCATAGAGACCTTTATGTATCTTTTTACTTTAAACCCGAAGTTAAAGATCGAAATGGCTGATCCACTGTTTGTGCAAAATATTCAATCATAGTTTGCTGCGCCCAGATGAGTTAAGGGGTGGAATATGATAGCATTATTATTATTTTTTTTCTTTTTCAGAAGCAATTTTCAATGATGCAAAGACATTTAGTGTTCTCTATAATGTTTATTAATAATGCATGTAGTTATATTCGAATTCATGTGTTCAATATTTGCTAAAATTTAAGTACTAATTACTTTTGAAATTATCAACTTAGTTAAAGCGCCAATTCCATACCACAGTTTTTAAAAATGATATTTTTAGATCAACTCTAAGCGTTGAGAAAACACAAAGTTGCGGTGAATTCGATGAACGTATTCCAAAATAATTAATTATTTTATTTACTACTACCTAATTTGAAATAAAATTCGTGCAAACATGTTAAAAATAATGTGGATTAGTTATGTTAAAATTAAAGTGAAAGCAAAATCAATTCTATTACGTTAAAGATACCCACATCCACGCGCCCACTTAATGTTATTTTCACCACAGAATCATAAATACTCCTGATAATGTCATTTACCTGGTTTATCCACTAAGCTTTTTATGCGTGTTCAGGTCAGAGATACGAAAGAAATTAATTCTGTTAAAATAAAAAATTGAAAATTTTGCTCTTTTCAATCTTTATTGGTTGGTAACCACGTTTTATATTTTTAGGAAAGTTTATTGCATCGACGAAGACAATAGGAAATTAAATTTTAGTATTGGTAAAAAAAATATAAATTTAATGAAACACATAAATTATAATTTTTTTTTAAAGAAAATAACGTCAAAAACTCATCAAACAGTATAAAAACTTTAATTATTCCTTGACAAAGAATACTCCCCCCTAAAGACAATAACGATTCCGAAATGCCAGGAAAGCTGGTATTCCTGTTAGAAAATCTTATGAGAATCTTTTATTTCAAATTGCGATCAAGATTCTCATCAATGGGTTGTTTCCCAACAGATTTATCACATATAGTTGAAAAGCATCTCTTATTAACACGTTGGCGCAAACAAACGCAAATCTCTTTTAATCTAAGCCCCAAAGTGGATCGCTAGCCAAGGCAGTAATTATTTCACCCCATTGTCATGGAAAATCTATTAAACATTAGGCACCAAGCGCTCTTCATTTCGCTTAAGCCATAAGGTACACAAAACTCTAGAAAATTCTTTGGCGAGATATTTAAACCTTGTTTTTGACAAGAACAACAAAGCGGCCGAGATTAGCGGTCGCCAGAATTCGTCGCCAGTATCTTCATTCATTATCAAGTAGCCTACGGGATTCAATTATTATTAAAGATCTTAATCCCTAATGATCTTGAATTGAGAGGAGCTTGCTCCTGTCTTTTGAGAACAGAATGGCGCCGCCCTCGTGAAAAACATCTCTGTTAGTCTTAATTGGGGAAATATTTCAATATTTAAATCGATCGAAGATCACTTACTTTCGATGAACAAGGACATTTTTTAAAAAAGTTTTCTTTTTCTTACTGTCTTATGTTTTAATCTGAGAACCTTAGTTTTTAAAGTGTGATATTTTTTTTTTTACCCACCATCAGAAAGCAAGAATTCAATCATAAGAATACAAGTTCAATTAGCCAAATTGTGTCTAAACAAGGTTTTTAAAAGTTCTTTCGCAAAGGAAAATATTAAAAAAAAGCCACAGTTTAAGTGCTTTATACTTGAAATAAAGCTATAATTTCAAACTGTATTAACCATCCCGCTGTAAAGAATTATTTGGGCTTTAGAACGAATAAATAAATATTTCAAAAACTATTAAACTTTTCTAAAAGTCGCGAATTTAGCGATATTTTTCAACCTACATGAAAACTATCGAAATCATTACCTTATTTCCATTTTTTTAATGAGCCCAGATAACGCAGCATTAAAGTATGTTTTTGAATATTATAAAATTAGACAACCAACAGTTCTCATTGTCTTGAAACTGTTTCTTTTCTCTATATTGAGGTTTTGCGCTACTTTTCGAATTAACATATAAAGGCTAAACATACATTAACATATAAAGGCTAAAGATAGGCTAAAATTGTCCTAACGGTCATGAGTAACTGTTGCAAATTCTCATCAGTTATGAAAGTAGCATATTATTCAAAAAAAAAACATCATTTCATGCAATTGAAGAGCATTTCAAAAAACACCCTTAAAGTATTTGCAAAGTAACTGAATTAAAAACTAATTTTTCCTGTCTTAATGCAGAGGTAAAAAGCTAGTCTTGAAAATTAATATCCTTGAATAACATCCTATCATTTTTTTTAAAAATATTTTTATAGATAGTAATCTAAGGAGAAAAAAAAGCCGGTTCTTAAAATATCTAGGTAAATAAGGCATTGCTGCTCGTGTAATATTTTTAACGTGGAATTGAATAATACCAATCTCGAAACATTGAATTACAGATCAGAAGATTTGATTATGTACAAAAAAATTATCTGGCATGCGCTTATTTCACATATCTGACACTGTTATCTCGACAAAATTTGGTTCCTTGGAATATTTTTATGACGNCTAATTTTTCCTGTCTTAATGCAGAGGTAAAAAACTAGTCTTGAAAATTAATATCCTTAAATATTTTTATGACGAATTAAGTAAAAATGAGAGCAAAATAAACAAAAAAGTTCCAAGGGTTTTTAGGTATGAAAACTANTTTTTATGACGAATTAAGTAAAAATGAGAGCAAAATAAACAAAAAACTAACTGTTCAGAAGTTCCAAGGGTTTTTAGGTATGAAAACTACAATTTTTTTACTTCTATGGAAAAGGGAGAACAAGACTGAGTAGCTAAGCTGTTCGACCAAGAAATTGTTAGATTTAATCTAAATACTCATAGCTGATTTGTGTACAATATATCATTCTTGAAAAATCATAGACGCACTACATTTTTTATAAAACAATTTTCCTATAAAAGATTTTTACTATATAAAACAGTCGAATCAACCGGTCTTATTAAACTAATAATAGGATAAGACCAGGTACGCATGTTAATTAGGGTTTTCCGTTTTTTATTTTGCTCACTGTACATGAAATATGTTAAGTTTGAGTATTCGTATCGTTGATTTAACGCAAAAATCTTTTTGCTGTGCTGTTTTCTCCCCTGGTAACAAAAACAAATATTTTTTGTTTTCTTTTGAAATTCCCATTTTCTAATTCCCATGGAACATTTTGGCATCTACAACAAAATTTGTAATACTTCGATACCGGACTATAAACACATTTAATACGATCTCCTTTTCCATTAAATTTTGAAAAATACAAAGTTAAAGCGGATCACTCCGTTTCGAACACGCATATATGACCACAAGCTAATGATGACCACAATTCTGATGACTCTTCTTGACCTAAATTTTGGTTCAAACTTTTTTACCTCATAAAGTGTTAAGTACAAAAAGATTTTAAAATATTCAAATAAATAAAGAAAATAAAGAAAAATATATTTATAGTCATGAAATTTTTATTGTTTTTTTTTTAAAGTTGTTTACTTTTAAAAAACTTTTTACAATATGCATTACTACTTTTTAAAAATAAATTAGATTGCCAATCATAACAATAATTTATTTCTTAACTTAAAAAAATGACTGGAGAGTAGCTGATCCCTCAGACTCGCGTGATTATAGAATAATCAGTAAATTTTTTTTTGTGATCCTTATTAAAAACATTTCTCAGTTTAAAAAGTATACAAATTGACAAAAAAAAGTTTATTTTTAATATACTCTTCTACATCTAAAGAACGAAAAACGGGTGAATTATAGAAACATAAAAATTCAACAGCTACGTAAATTTCTTTCGAACTTCAGAACTCGATTCGAGCGTTTTTGTATGTGAGGGAAGTAAAAAACTATGTCAGAATGCCCCTGAGATCGACGAGAGAAAAAATGCAGCGCGACTGTCCCCGTCACGAGGTAGAATCGAATGGCAATTTCAATCTTGTTTCCTTTGAATCTTCTGAGAATTCAGGGGTTCTCAAACGTAAGTGCAGAAAAGTATATCCTGTTCAATGTTATGTATAACAAGTCTTTCTTAGGTGAAACAAAATTGAAAACGTCTTTGAATTCACGTGTTTAGACTGCTTTTTTGTTTGTATCGAATATATAATGCAACACCAACCAGAACAGCCTGAAAAATAGTGACAATCAGAATTCTGTTTTTTTTTTTTTCATTCTGTTTTTGTTTAGTTGTATATTCTTTTTGAATCATACGACGACAGAAATTAATAATGACTTTTTCTGATCCTTTTGGCGAGAAAAAAGAACTAGTTTTCAAGTTAGGGTTAGACATTCTAGGAAGACTTAGGCTTAGAATTAGGCTTATCTAAAAAAATAGTGACAGTTAGGATTCTGATTTTTTAGTTCTGTTTTCATTCAGTTGTACATTTCGTTCAGTTCAGTTCTAAAAAGGGTTGGACACAAGGAATGCAATAATAATTGTGCTGTATTTCGATTTTAGGAGGGTGTACGATACGGCCTATTAGCATCTTTATTAATTTCAAGAAAGAAAATGAAGTTTTTAACCCATTATGGCCCAATATCAAAAACTTTTTTTAAAAAAGATAAAGTTTCACTTGGAACCCAAAACGTGGTTTCGTGTGAAAAACAAATAGGTGAAAAAGTGGTCATACGTAACTGTTTATACCAAATGAATATTTTCTTGCCACTAACTGACACTTTGGTTTATTATTGCGAAAAAGTAATACTAATTAAGTATCCATTGTTCTGAAAAGCTTAAAAATATCGAGAAAACAATATAATTTAACTAATTCCTCCCTACTGAAATGAAAACATTAAAAATGTTTTCTAATTATATATCACTGTTAGAACTTACCGATGATTCGTAAAAATATAGTATAAAATTAAAATTTCCAATAAAATTTCCCATAAGGCTCCTGAAACCATTTTTTAAATTTTTCCAAAGTATGACCAACCTGTATTAATTGACTTCAAAGCGACATACTATTAACATTTGTCTTATTGAAATATAGCAAAAACATCTTCATATCTTGTCTTTTCTTCATACCTTGTTCCGACAGTAAAGAAGGAAAAAAATTCCAACAATGAACTATTTTTGAGTTTTGAGACCAATATTTTCTATACTGAAAATAAAATCCGCATTTTTTAAAGGACACTGCAAAAAAGTGAGTTAATGTGAAAGTTTATATTTGTACTGTAAAAGCAAAGGAATAGCATAAAAGCAAGCAAAGAAACTAAAAATGTACAAAATATGTACAAAAATGACGAACTAAGCATCAAGTCTCGCTGCACAATTGTAATCTTTGAAAATGTACTAGGGTGGTACAAACATTTAAATTTACCTCAAATTTCATAGATAAATGCATTGTAATTCTACGCAATTTTTTTTGGTAAGTTTATTGGCTTTGTTTGTACATTTCTGCAACTAATTTTGCAAGAAAGCATGAAATAAAGTGAAAAAGGAAGTTGACTAGTTACGTGTTAAGGAAGTTACGGAAGTTATGTCGTTTTAGCTAAACGACTAATACAGAGTCTTCCACGAATGCTTGCTTAGCCGGGTGCTTGATCCAGTCGTTCCATTGTCTTCTGGATAGGGTTCAAAATTATAAGGCGCGGGAGTTGAACAATGCTAGTCACCAACTCGAAAATTGGTTGCGTGAATGTTCAAAATCTTTTATAAAATAAGGTAAAATGTTAAATGCAAAATACAATTCAACAGTATTTTCCAACCAAATTTGATCCACTCCCTTTTTAAAAAATACAAAAGCTGGATAGATATACATTATTTATTAAAATTTTGATTAATCCATAGCATGCCTTCGAATTTACATACTCATATCGAATTTACATACTAAGTTAGATATACCTTTGCATTTATATATATATATATATTTTTATTTAAAAAAGTAATTACAAAATCATTTAAGCGGGAGAAATAATACTACAGTTATTGAAAAATAGTATGAGCATATCAAACCAGCTACAAACTTAATAAAACACAAATTTTATAAGAACCACTGTTGACGTTTTTTTCAGTGCTTGTGACGTAACCACTACTACAATTATTAATCCTATGCAATCGAGTGGTGACTGCCAGTCACCCCTGTCACCTGTAAATTTCTCACCACTCTAAATGTGAAATTTTTTTCACCTTAATGTTTAGTTACCACCTCATTCAGTGATCTTCGGGTACCATAAGTATGTAAAAAATCTTTCAAATAGTTAGTGGTTGCGTCCATTTTTTTTAACAGCTGAAAGTGCTTCGAGTGAGAAAGGTTAAGTACTAGTCCGATGGTATAAAAGCAGAGATGCCACTGCTCCGGACACGCCAAAATAATTAAAAAAAACGGTAAATAAGTACAAAGTAAATTTCGCAAATATTTGACTATTTTTGCTTGTCTTTTAAAAGGTATAGCATGACATAAATACTATAAAGTGGTGAATTATATAAACCTACGTATTATTTAGAAATAGTGGAAGATAAAAATATACTTAATTGAATTTTTTAAATCAAGAATCACAATTGATAAACTACCACATTTAAATATGTATTTGCTGTCCGGAGCAAGTTGGCATCTCTGTAAAAGACATGGTAACATTATTGAATCTCTAGTTTTAAACCATAGATAAACCATTATATGATTATTTTTACTATTAATTTTATTTAATAAATTAATCTTAATTAAACAATTTTATTCTGGAGTTTTAAATTTGACAAAACATGCTCATCGCCCCCCATTGAGAAAATATATTTTTGACTATATCAACCGTAATTTATTTATGAAGCCCATAAAATAATATTGATATTTAACATTTGATATTTAACAATTGTAGTGGTAGTTACGCCGCACGCTAATGGATCTCATGAGATGTTACATTTAACCCCTTGGGGACGGGTGATTCAGAAAAGCATTCGTACAAAATCAGGATCAGGACGTAATTAAATAAAAAACGGTAACTTAAATGTAGTCGTTTCTAATTTGACAGACTTACATTGCTTTTACTTTAATTATTGTTAGTTTAATCATATATATATAATAAATGTAAAATCAAAGTATAACTAAATAGTTTTATTTTGAACAAAGTGATGGTGAATTAAATAAATCAAGCAATTATAACTCCGCCCACAAATAAACTGCTAAAGAATTACTTTGATTACCAGTTTTATCTTTTTACCCTGGTTGATACGGTTTTTTGCTGGCACATATTTGTGACAGTCGGCGCGAAAAGGTTAAGGGTGAAAGCGAGATAGAAAAAATGAAAAGTAGGTAGTACAACCATATCAGTTATAGCTAGTTTTCGAGAGGAGTGAAACAATTTTTTTCTCCAAATTATTCCACCGGATTCGACAAAATAGTTTAAAAAATGGTAAAGAACTACAAACTGTGACGTATGAGTGTGGCAGAAGTCGAATTCTTGGACATACATGGGTGCCACTGGAAAACAAGAACAATTGCACCTTCTCCGCCTTTATGACCGACAACAGCAACAACAAATGCTTATTTTTTTTTTATCTCGGACACTCCGGACACTAAGAATGTATACGAACGAGTACCCGGCCCACGAGGCCACCTCAGTACTTTTGTGACGTTTTGCTGACTCACTGGGTAAAATTAAAATGAATTAGTGAAACTAGTGTTTAGTTGTTAATAAAGAAATGGAAGATGAAATTAGAAGAAGGAAAGGACAGCGCACACAAAAATCATTTAATAAATTAAGCAAGGGATTATAGATTAATAGTTTAGATAACAAACAATGAAATGATTTTCAATTATTTAATATATATATATGTTACCGGCAAAGTATGAAACGCCGGCACTGTATATAATGCCGGATGTTTTTAGGCAAAGTAGGAAATGTGAGAAGTATTACATACTTTCCCTGGGCATAGTATAAAATGCCTAGGCATTCTATAGAATGCCAAATGCTATTTAGGCAAAGAATGAAATAAACGTCCTGATGAGGTTATTATTTAAATAATGTGCATGTTGCGGTGAATGACCGAAATCAGTGGTTGTTGACTTTCACCGGTGAATGTTGACAATCACATAGTGAATGTCCGAAATATTTATTACATCCGATTTGATATTAATTTATTCGTGGATATAATTACATTTTTTCGATATTTTAATACTTACTGACGATAGATTAGAAGAAACATCAGTGTTTGCAGAATCGGGCAAATGTATGCCGGGAAATGGCACTTAACTAGACCTAGTATGACTTGACCATTTGTAAATGTCCGAAATATATACAAGGTCTAGTGCCACTGCCCGGTGTAGATTTTCTAGGTATATCCTACACTGATGTTTTTTTTAAGGTCAAGTGCCATTGCCCGGTATACATTTGCCCGGTATACCCTATACTGATGTCTTTTTTAAGGTTCAGTGCCACTGTCCGGTATACCATACACTGATGTTTTTTTAAGGTTCAGTGCCGCTGCCCGGTATATATTTGTCCGGTATACCCTACACCAGGGGTCGGCAACCTGTGGCTCGCGAGCCACAGGTGGCTCTTTTGATGTAAAGTTGCGGCTCTCCAGTTCCATACGAAAAAAAATTAATAAATTGTTACCCATAGTTGAAGAGAGTTGCAAAATTATATTTTAATGTAACTCACTCCCCATGTACAATATCATCGTTAGCTCACACGATTAGATCCGCTAAAAAGTGCTTTCTAATATTGTATTAATATAACCAAACCAAAATATATCAATACAAAAGTGATCAAGTTTACTTAACTAAAGGTCAACAGTCAAATTTTGAGTGTCGGAAAAAACCTTCAGTAAGAAGCATAGTTGCTGGCCGTTATTACTTCGTTTTTCATCTTTCATAGTGTTACAGAACATATATGAAGCATACTATATATTTAGGTACTAAATATTCCATGACTGAGAAATATATGTCTAGGAGCCACGACTTAAAAAAAAACGTTTAGAAACTCTTGAAGTTAATATTTAAACTTAAGATAACTGCCACTTTATGAAATATATTTATCGTTTTATTTTATAATTTTCAAATCGACCTATGAATGATTACAGGAAAATAAATTTTATCTGAGTATTTACTAATTATGAAAATAATTGGTGAGTACCAGCTTTTACGAAAGTAAGTTAATCGTAGCAAATTTAATCGGTTGTCATACCTGCCAACTCTTCCGGAAGATTTTATTTTCATATTTAAAGTGGTACCAATACTCGTATTATTCCAATTAACTTTTCGAATTATAATGACAATTATAAATGAGTTTGACCACCACTACATATAAATAATTACAATAAATATATAGAAGCATAATAATCCTAATGCAAGCGAATTTCAACGGGATCAAAATATAAATATATTTTTGAGTCAGATTGTTTTTCGTTTATTGTTTCACAACCACTCTGAAAATTCATTCTCGGCAAGAGTGAAAGTTGGCAGGTATGGGTTGTCCGTTTAACATTTTAGAAACTAAGCTCACTATAAGCAATACAGATTAGTTATTCCGCTCTTAAAATTTATTTCGAAAGAACTAGATATTATTTACAAAATTTTTAAATCATCATAAATAATGTAATCAAATAGACTAAAAAAATTTTAGCAATATATTGAAATGGAAATGTTATTGATTCTGTCATTCATTTTTTATTCAGAGCATCAGAGTTGAAAGTTTATTAAATTTGATTTTTTGACGTTGGTACGTTTTCACACAATTTTTTATTTTACCTTCTAATCCTATTAGTGTATTTATATATATATGTATTCGCTGCCCTAGGTCAGGCATTTACTATAAACAAATATTACACAGCGTTTACCGATTAAGAAATTAACAATTAAAGGTTTTTATTTCAGTATCAGAGATGCCAACTTGCTCCGGACAGTAAATATATATTTTGAAATGGTAGTTTATCAATTGTGATTTTTGATTTAATAAATTCAATTTAGTAGATTTTTATCCCCCACTATTTATAAATAATTCGTAGGCTTATATAATTCACTATTTTCTAGTACATGTCATGTAATCCAAACATATCCTTGAATCTATGAAAACTTCTTTAGAACAGTATGATCCGGCCTATTTTAACTTATGATTCTCCCGCCTGGGCAACAATACCGGCACATATCTAATGAAAAAACTAAATCAATGCCAAAACAAAATACTCTGAAAAATCACCCGCACCCGTTGGTTCATTAGAAATAAAAATATCCATCAAGACCTCAAAATTCCTCTCCTCTCCGAATACATCAACAAATTAAATGCAGATTTCTACAAAAAAGCCGAAAAATGCCAAACAGCCAACTTCAACCAGATCCTATCCTATGAAAACTATAAAAAAGATTGCCATCTCCGACCTATTGCAGCCTTCTATACATCTGATGCCTCATTTCATCATGAGCAACAGAAATGGAAATAAACAGTCATAGCCGAATGGATAAAGCACCCGCATACAACCACAAGGATCCCAGGTTCGACCCCAACTGATATCACTTTTTCTAAATATCATCAGAATCATCCATCCTTTTAGCATATCGTCAAATCATTAGAAACAGCATAGTGCCCAGCATCATCGATCGCAGTAAAAATCATCAACTTTCCAATGCATCCGGAGCTACATCAATCTCATGTGTCATTTTGCAGTCTATTCTGAGCAGCTGAAAATAAAAATCAAAACTCTGAACATTTAACAGAACTTTAAAAAAATCCATTATTATTAAAATCTAGAAACCTACTGTAAAAATTATTAAATAACATATTCCAATAGAACTGACAAATATGTAATCTACAAACAATGCCTGTAATTTCTGTTCTTTTTATATTTTCTTTTTTCCTGTTTTTTTAATCTTGCCACCACAATGTTGCATAATATAAAATGTTTTCAAACAATGTAAATTATTTCATGATGTATGGGTTAGAGGCAGGGCTGAAAGCCCATATCTATCAAGACGGAAAAGAGTAAAAACTGGTAACTAATAAATTCCATTTTTTAGTTTTTTTTCGAGAATGATAAAAATCTATAACTACCAATTTTTTTTACCCGTTACAATTTTTATATTGAATTGCTTCATCGAAATGAAAAAGTTAATTACTGTGAATTGTTATTGTTGAGAATAGATTAACTCCTCCCGAATATTTTCTAACATTGAAATAGTTCTTTCTCTTTTCCGTCCCGCTTTCAGGCCTGGTTAGAGGCCGCTGCGCGGCCCAGGCACCCAGCTTGATTTAAATAAAATAAAGTATATGTCATGTTATGCCCTTTAAAAAGTAAGCAAAAATAGTCAAATATTTGCAGAATTAACTTTGTAGTTATTTACCGTTTGGCTTATCCGGAGCAATTGGCATCTCTGTAGTATGCTGATAGACTGTGCAAAATTAATAAACTGATTAGCAGTTTGAAAGTTTTATAAGATAATATCAAATAACATAAGTGGTAGATAAAGAAATAAATTTTGCTTTCGAATGTTCTGATTTTAACATAAAAGTTTAGAAAATGGCAGTGAAAAAACCCTACAAACTTTTCCAAAATTTGTCTATTTTTTTGCTTACCAATTTTAAAAATCTATCAAGATATAAGTGGAAAAAAGAGGCATTTTATATACGCTCTTTATATATTAGTTACTAAAGTTCTTATAAAGTTCGTAAAAGTATGCTTGAAAACTAACCTTTCTAATTTAATATTTTGAGAACAGAAACCCTTGGTAGAGAATTGAATTAATTAACTAAGAATTTGGAAGTTTGGCTAATTTATTGGCTCCCTACACTGATGTGTGCCATTGCCCGGTTTATATTAACCCGATACGCCAAACACTGATGCTTCTTCTAATCTATCGTCAGTAAGTATTAAAATATCGAATAAATGTAATCTATCGTCACTCGTCAGTAGGTATTAAAATACCGAATAAATGTAATTATTCATACCTGCCAACTCTTCCGGATTTTCCGGAAGATTTTATTTTCATATTAAAGTGCTAGCAATACTCAGGTTATTCCAATTAACTTTTTCAATTATAATGATAATTATAAATGAGTTTGACCACCACTACATATAAATAATTACAATAACTATATGAAAGCACAATAATCCTTGCGCAAGCCAATTTCAACTGGATCAAAATATAAATGTATTTTTGAGTCAGATTGTTTTTCGTTTATTGTTTTGCAACCATTCTGAAAATTCATTTTTAGAAAGAGTGAAAGTTGGCAGGTATGTTATATCCACGAATAAATTAATATCAAATCTCTCTCTCTCTCTCTCTCACACACACACACACACACACACACACACACACACACACACACACATAATAAATGTTAGTTGTTGCTGTCGGCTATTAAGGTGCAGGGGCGCGATTACTTACTTAACCTGTGGCGACATCTATGGCCATAATGCCATAAATTTGGCTCACCCTTACGTCACTCCCGTTTATAGGGCGGACTCATTCACTCTTCATTCGTCCGCAGATCGGAATTTCGACCTGGCCCAGAGAACGACCAATCTCCATTTCAGTACCCCCAAAGATAATAATTTTTTATAGAACATAGAGAGCATTGTGACCCGACAAATTGAACATGCACCAGTCACCATTCATCGTCTTTCACTTCTTCAAGCATAATTTTTTAGCTATTGAAACAGCATGAAAATTTTTTTTTTTTTTGCTTCAAGGATAAATAATTTAAAATGCAAGTCTTAGTAGTTGTAAGATTGAATAACTAAAGAGATAATAAATAAAAAAAATGAATTGAGTTTCTACCTATTTTTAAATTTTCGGTCTTCTTTTTATTAACTACTTTATTCGTTTAGACAAAATTTATTTTTTTGATGAAAGTTGTTTTATAAAAAGATTGTAGGGCACATATTTAACTTGCGTCTGAAAAATAAATCTAAATAACAAAGCATTTGTGATACCACTTTAATATATTTGTGAAAAGGAACCATTATTTTAATAAAATAATTAAAAAAAATATTTTGATTTTATAGAAATTAGAAGTAAACGTATGTCTTTTCTGTATATTTATCGTTTCTGTGTAACCACAACTAAAAATTGTTTTCCAAAGTAAATATATATACAAGAAAATTCGCGCCAGCTAAGCTACCTAACGATTAACTGGTATAGTAAAGTAAGAAATATCCTCTCCAGCATTATCCTAAATTTACTCAAAAAGGCTAAAAAGAAAACGGATAAAAACAAAGAAAAATAAGATTTGCGACAATTTACTCCATGTTACAGTTCTGTAGCGTTATTTTCCATAAAAAAAAAAAAAAAAAATCTTGTGAAAATTCCTTTCTGATTAGAAAAATTTCTTTCCTGATTTGGTTTTATGTATTTCATGTATTTCTTCCTGAACTTCTACGAAACTTTCAGGGTACTGAGAAAGCTAACTTTGGCATTTGTCCTCTCTCTCAATAGAAAAGGTTTTGTTTTATGGCTTCTGAGGCCGATACCCCCTGAAGACGTCGGCTTCGGTGGTCATATTTTTATTTTTATTTCAATTGTTTTCTTTATTGCTTCATTTATTCTTTCTTTTGAAAATTCTGCTGCTCTTAAGCGCGTTTCTTTCAAAGATAGTATTGCCAATTTGGAATAAAATATTTTGTATTCTTTTACTATACTTATATAAGCACATAATAAATTATGCATTATTCTTGTAATTCAAGAAATTCGAAATGTTTCATGACAAAAATAAGATGCATTCTATAATTTTTTTTTTTTTTTACTTCCATTAACGATCTGACCCTCTAGAATTTAGACTCGCTCTAAATCAAGTTAACTTAACTAAAGGTCAACTGTCAAATTTCGAGAGTCGGAAAAACCTTCGTTAAAAGGAATAGTTGCATTATTATTTCGTAGTTTATTTTCATAGTTTTACATAACATAAGAAACATACTATACACCTATGAATTAAATATTAATGTTTAAAATTGAGAAGTACTGTATGTTTGGTAGCCACGACTTAAAAAACTTTTAGAACACTTAAATAGAATATTTAAAATTAAGAGAACTACCACTTTGCGAAATATATTTTTCTTTTTATTAGTTTAATTTTCGCGATGAAAAAATCAACTAGAAAAACGATACATCAAAAGTTTATCTAAGTATTTACTAATTATAAAAATAATTAGTGAGTACCAGCTTTTACGAATATAAGTTAGATTATGAGAGCTGCTTTTACTGTACGTTTATCATGAAAAAAATCAATCGTAATGTGAATACTTTGTATAAGCGGCGTTCGACAGTCGATAGTATTTTTCGCGTTTGCGACTACTGTTAACTTCCTAGCCATGTAATTTTGAGCCCCAACCAGAACATAAGGGAACTCTTGGATCAAGCGTTGGGAGATATTTGACTTCGTGTAGGACTTTATGATGGAACTAACCCGAATTTGCGTTACAAGGTGAGGAAAACCACGGAAACCTCCCACGGTTAGTCTGACGATTAGGGGACTCTATCCCGCGATCCGTCTACGACTGAGGATATGTTACGTCAGCACTGTGGCAAGTGCGAGCTCGGTGCGGAATTCAACGTTCGCTGCGATTGAAATCCGGTTCACCTCATTGGAAGTCGATTGCTCTATTTACTGATACACCACGGCTCACTGTGCATGATTTATAACAGTCTTCGAACAGTCGTTATAATTTTGGGTTTGCGATTACTAATTTTCAACTCCGTAGCCTTCTATTTTTGAATCCTATCCTGAAGACAAGGGAACTTCTGTATCAAGTAATAGAAAAAAATATCATTTGAGGAAGACGTTTTGATGGAAGTAACCAACCTTTGCGATACATTGAGAGGAAAACCTCCCATGGATAGCCTGGCGGCAAGGGGACTTATACCCATGATCCGTCTGCCATTGAGAATATTTTGCGTCAGCAATGTGGTCGATGAGAGCCGAATGTGAAATTCGTAACGACCAGTCAGTGAGTGGGATTCGAACCCTGGTCACCTTATTGGAAAGTGAAAGCTCTTCCCCCTGAGGTACGTATCAATTATTTTATATTATTTTATATTCTTCATTGAACAGCTGACCCAGGTTTCGGGTTATATATATTAAANCGTTTCATATATATATATATATATTTAAAACGCGAAGAAACAAAAAAGAAATAAAGTATAATATTTTTCGTCCATAGTACCTATAAAATAAGATAAAATCGGAAAGAAGTAGAAAGAAGAAAAGTTAATTATGCATAAAATTTTCTCAATTATATAAGCACACAATAAATTATTCATTATTCTTTTAATTCTAGTAATTAGAAATGTTTCATGACAAAAATAAGATACATTTTATGAGGAGTTTTTTTAGTTTTACTTCCATTAACGAACTAACCCTCTGGAATTTAGACTCAAGCTTGCTTAAATGAAGGTAAACAGTCAAATTTTGAGTGTCGGAAAAACTTTCATTAAAAAGCATAGTTGCTGGCCGTTATTATTTCGTTGCTCATTTTTTTTTAGCTTTATACATTGCATATATGAAATATATTATACATTTAGGTATCAAATATTAATGTTTAAGAATGATAAATATTGTATGTTTGGGAGCCACGACTTAAAAATTGTTTAGAACCCATGAAATTAATATTTAAAATAAAATAGCTACCACTTTACGAAATATATTTCACTTTTTATTAATTTAATTTTTAAGACCATTTCACATGATTGGAGAAGTTGATGAATTATCGGTTTATGTAAGTATTTGCTAATTATAAAAATAATTGGTGAGTACCAGCGTTTACAAATATAAGTTGACTTTAATGCTTAAGACCATAGCTTTCACTGTACGTTTCTCGTGAAAATAATCTATCGTAATGTGAATACTTTGCATAACCGGCGTTCAACAGCCGATCCAATTTTTGGGTTTACGACTACTTATGCATACCTGCCAACTTTTAATCTTTTCGAAAATGCTTCCCCCCAGTGGTAGTAATATGGAGTATCAGTTTTAGTCAGTAACATACTTTGTGTTTCGAAAAAGCTTAAACGGAGAGCCACAACTGCAATACATATTAATATATATGCTCAATTTTTTAAAACAATGATGGTGCTCAAAAACGTTTATAAATTAAGTTTATAAATGCAAGGAATGTATAGAAAGCATACATTTACTTCCACTTTAAATATAGAAAAAAAATTTTACGCCAAATGTGCAAAAGTTGGCAGGTATGTTAATGATACGGCGGCTAATGTTCAACTCTGTAGCCTAGTAATTTTGAACCAATCCCGAAGACAAGGAAACTCCTGGATCAGTAGCCCCAGAGGTATGATCTGTTATGAGAACATGGAGAACTTTGTGACTCTACAGATTTAAAGTGCACCACTCACCGTTTACGACGCAGGGAATCCTCGACCGGGGGGGATTGAAATCCAAGGATCCCACATAAAAAAATTAAATATTGGTACTACCTGAAAATTATCGCCCACTAAGCGGAGCAGGTTGGCATCGCCGTGATCTTCTACTTGACAAGGGATGGTAAGCTGTCTTTGTAATGAGTCACAAGCCTGCGTATGCATGCGTAACAACAAATAAATAAATTATTCAGAACGCAAGTAAAATCTTGCTCTTTCTATCTCTCGTGAACATGATCATTTCCAATTTTGAACTAAATGATGAATACAAGGGAACTCCTGGATCAAGTATTGGGAGAAAATTTCCTTTTACAGGACTCTTTAATGGAAGTTACCAGCAATAGCGTTACAAGTAGAGGAAAAGCCAGAAAACCTCCCATGATTAGACAAATGGTAAGGGGAATCTAATACATGATCCGTCTACCACTGAGGATATTTTACGCCATCACTGTAATCAGTGCGAGCCGAGTGCGGTATTCAGTTTATAAATGCAAGGAATGAATAGAAAGCATACATTTACTACCACTTTTAATATTGGAAAAATTGTTTACGCCAAATGCGTAAAAGTTGGCAGGAACGCTAATGATACGGCTACTAAAGTTCAACTCCGTAGGCTGCAACGATGCGCAATTCGTATCGCATAGCCATCGCTGGGATTCAAAAACGGTTCACATCATCAAGAGGCGAACGCTCTACCCCCTGAGCCATCGTTGGTCTCAAATCCAGATTTGTAGTGAATTCAATTCAACGATTCTCGTCGATTGCAATTTATGAAAACAATTTCAAGATTCCTGATCTGTCAAAAAGAAGCCTGGCCAAGAGCCACAATGGTTAACGAAGATCGTTATTTCTTGATTAGTGAAAGGCGTTGCAGGATTCTACAGCTATTCAGCACACTCCTTACTTAGATGCGGATACAGGAAGATGAATTTCCATGGGTCCTGTTTCCAGGTGGCATCTCGATAGCGAGGTGTTTGCAAGAAGACCTGCTGTTTGCATTCAGTTGACTTCTGCCAATCAGAAGAGTCCTCTTAGGATGATTCACAGATCATACAAATTGGAGCTCGCATCAATAGTCGGAGGCTCCCTTCACTGATGCGTTTCCTCTCTTCAGATTCACCACTGATTCTCGACATACTTTCACAAGGAGAACAGTGACCCATGTTCGAGAAATTCACCGTTAGGGCGGCGGAAGTTTAATGCTCTGGGAAGGCATAATGCCAGAATCTCGCACACCCCTTCTAGACTTTAAAAGAGGTACTGTGACTAGTGTGAAATATAGGAATGATATCTTTGAGTTCTTTGTTCAGCCTTTTAAGAGGTGCAGAGGATCCTGATTTCACTATAATGGAAGACAATGCGGCATAATACAGAGCACTTCTGATGGTCGATCAATTTCAGGAAAAAGAAGATATTTTCTAGACCTTAAGCCTAGAGAACATGCCTGGGACGCTTGGATAGGCCAATAGTAATATATTACTCATTCCGAGAACCATCCGCAGGGCAGTCAAGTTTCTTTTCGTTTTGAAAACAATACAATAATTCTCAAGGTAGCTTAGTCAATGTATTATTCTTTATTTACTTAAACTTATTTTCCACACTATTACTTTTAAATGATTTAAAAGCTGTTGTATAGCACTTTCTTCTACTAGTTATATTGTAGAGTCAAGAATATACTTGTACGAGAAAATCTCTTTTGCAACCAGTTTTTGATACAAAACGACTGTGAAATGTGTTATACGCGAATATCCATATTTATTATAATAGTTCCTTGGTAACTATTGTTAAGTCATAATGAAGCTCCTATTATATTACATGCAAGTTGATATTCTAAAAATAATTGTTTTAGAGTTCATATAGTTTAAAATATTAAAAAAGTCGTATGTAAGATATCATAAATATAGAAGCAAACTTGTTATTATAGCTACAACTTCAATCTAATGAACAATCGAAGTACTTAAATACTGAATTATTTGTGTTTGTGGTAATCGTGAAAGTATAATTTCTTTAAAAAAACAGAGCGGAAACAAAGTTTTGGAAGTTTAGCAACCACTTTTTAAACTTTTGGATGGGTTGAAGAAAGTTGCAAAATTATATTTTAATGTAACCCACTCACCATATACAATATCATCGTTAGCTCACACTATTAGATCCGCTAAAAAGTGCTTTCTAATATTGTATTAATATAACCAAACCAAAATATATCAATACAAATGTGATCAAGTTTACTTAACTAAAGGTCAACAGTCAAATTTTGAGTGTCGGAAAAAACCTTCAGTAAGAAGCATAGTTGCTGGTTGTAATTACTTAGTTGTTCATCTTTCATAATGTTACATAACATATATGAAACATACTATATATTTAGGTACTAAATATTCTATGACTGAGAAATATATGTGTAGGAGCCACGACTTTTAAAAAAACGTTTAGAAACACTTAAAGTTAATATTTAAATTTAAGATATCTACCACTTTATGAAATATATTTTTCTTTTCATTATTTCACATTTTTCATATTGACCTATACATATAACACTAAATATTATATTTTATCTGAGTGTTTACTAATTATGAAAATAATTGGTGAGTACCAGCATTTACGAAAGTAAGTAAATCATAGCAAATTGTAATCGGTTGTCCGCTTCGCATTTGAGAAACTAAGCTCATTCATTATTCATAAGCAATACGGATTAGTTATTCCGTTCTTAAAATTTATTTAAAAAAAAACTAGATATTATTTCATACCTGCCAACTTTCACTCATTCCGAGAATGGATTTTCAGAGTGGTTGTAAAACGAAAAACAATCTGACTAAAAAATATATTTTGATCCCGTTGAAATTCACTAGAGCAACGATTATTATGCTTTGATATATTTATTGTAATTATTTATATGTAGTGGTGGTCAAACTCATTTATAATTATTATTATAATTCAAAAAGTTAATTGGAATAACCTGAGTATTGCTACCACTTTAAATATGAAAATAAAATCTTCCAGAAAATCCGGAAGAGTTAGCAGGTATGTTATTTACAAAATTTTTAAATCATCATAAAATAATGTAATCAAATAGACTAAAAACATTTTAGCAATATATTGAAAAGGAAATGCTATTGATTCTGTCATTATTTTTTTGTTCTTTTACGCATCAGAGCTGAAAGTTTATTAAATTTGATTTTTTGACGTTAGTACGTTTTCACACAAATTTTTTATTTTACCTTCTAATCCTATTAGTTTATTTACATGTATTCGTATTCGCTGCCCTTGGTCAGTCATTTACTATAAAAAAATATTCCACAGCGTTTACCAATGAAGAAATTATCAAGTATAGGTTTTAATTTTAATACGCTGATAGCCTGCGTAACATTATTTGCCGTTTGCAACGTGACAATTTTATAAAATAATATCAAATAATATAAGTGGTAGATAAAGAAATAAATTTTGCTGTCGACATGAAACATAAAAGTTTAGAAAATGGCAGTGAAAAAACCCACAAACTTTTCCAATATTTTTTTTTTCTTTTTCTGCTTACCAAATTTTAAAAACCTATCAAGATATAAGTGGAAAAAAGAGGCATTTTATATACGCTCTTTATATATTAGTTACTAAAGTTCTTATATAATTTGTAAAAGGATGCTTGAAAACTAACCTTTCTAATTTGATATTTTGAGAACAGAAACCCTTGGTAGAGAATTGAATTAATTAACTAAGGATTTGGAAGTTTCGCTAATTTACTGGCTAAGCCAATAAACTGAGTTCCTTTGCGGATACAAAATCTAGTAAAATTAAGAAAGTGGTAGCAAATATATCTCTAGAAAATTGTTTTACATGATTGGTTTGTTTTATTTACTTCTTAACCACCACAAATACAATTCAAAATTATATATTATAAACTTCTCCCCATTAGTTTCACAAAAGAATTTGGTTCATGCGCACAACTGGTTAACTTTTTAAATAGTCTGCGCAGACTACATATGAAAAACCGTGTGGAGGCTTTCTGATGTAGGAGGTGATGCTCAAACACGCTGAATGTCATGGGAGTCACCAGTGATCAGCACTGAGTTTGTTCGTAACATTACGGGGGTCACCGGTGACCGTCGAAGGCGAGATAATTAAAAACTCATGAATCGAGTAAAGTTTTAATTTTATTATTAATTTAATTTTGTCAAATGTATTCCTATTTTTAATTTAATTTTGCAAATATAAAGTAGTGAATTATCACTCAATTTAATTTATTTAGTCTTAGCTGCAATATTTGATTGATAATTTTTTTAACCAAACATTACGAATTGGATATAAGTATGAACGTATCTGAAATTTATGTCTCATGTTAATATTTTCCATTACTATATTTAAATGAATAATTTTATGAAATTCATTTAATTTCATTGAAATTTACGTTGTATTTTTTTAGAAATTTAGTATGCGATTCAAAATTTTGTTGTCAATTCAAAAAGTATTTTATGTTTAAATCTTTTTTTTTTTTTTAAACTTTCTTCTTTGATTTCCACATAGTCTCGCATATTATATGCCGGAAGCGGACAATCAAAAAAGCATTATGCTGATGCTTCTTAAAATTCATTCAATATGCAAGTTTAGATGAGATAAAACTATAAAATTCAAATCAGAAAAATAACAAATAAAAAATATTTTAGAATATTTTAGGACCTTGAATTGCTTAACGAATATAATCATAGATTTATGATGTAAAACGTTTCTATAACTTTTCTATTTAGAAATAACTTTCAAAATGCGCTTTTTGGCATTTGAGCAAGATTGGAGGTCACAGAAGATCACTGTGACCTAACATAAATTTCTCTATAAGGAGATTTGATTGGCCATTTCTTCGCTTAAAATTCCAATTTATTTGTAGAAATAGAATTGAAAAGCTGTGAGAATTAGTGAACAGTAAATAACAGGCGGTACAGATTTTAGCCTAATTAAAATAAGCTTTAATAAACATCAAGGCATAAAAAATAAAGTATTTAATAACGATTCTGAGAAATGAATGAGAAGCTGAATGATCCCATAGAATCAGCAACACGGTAAATTTCACCATGTTTAAGTTGCTTTCACCATACTTTTTTTCTCGGTGAATCACATATCCTAAATCTGTATCTATTTTATATTGTTCAGTTTTTGAATTCAATAAATAATTAACTTTTAAATAAGAATAGCAAATTTCTTGTTCACAAATAATTTTTTATTAATTTTTCCCCCATTTCATTCAAAAGCACGAGATTTGCCAATTCCTAAATCAGTTGTCATTCGATTCGTTGAATAATGAAAATTTATGTTTTTAGCAGCGAATGAGTTACTTTTCTCATTTATTTATACACAAGTTTAATAATATTGGATGGAGCACTTTTTCAAGCTTAGGTGTAAAAATCAGTCAAAAGTAGTTAACTGGAAGTGTAGTGAAATTGCCGTACTGTTCGGTAATGAAATTTTTGGTAAAAAAGAAACATAATTCTGGTTAATGAACCTAAAATATACAGTATCTAAGCAATTCGACAATTCATTTATTAATTTTTACCCCATATGATTTTAGCTTACGGAAAGTTTTGGTTTTCAAAATTAAAAACGAATACAGAGCTGAAAAGTAAATTTGATCACATAAATAGTTTTATGCCATGCTCTATGTTGGAAAAATTTCCAAATTTTACCATATTTTCTTAAATACTAGGAGGCTCCGCCCCCTGCTCGCTAACGCTCGCCAACCCCCGAAGATTGTTACGCAATCCTATGTGGTTCACGCCGTGAACCATGGCTCGCTGCGCTCGCTCGCCAATGAACACAATGTTCTAGCACAAAGACATAATATATTATCATCAAAGACATAGTATTTTATCATCAAAGACATAGTATTGTACTTATGTAGAAGAATTCTACCAATGTTCTTATTGGCTTTTAAAAAAGTATATTAGCTATTTAGATTGTACATGGTGAAAAAATCAAAACATTAGCTAAATAAGAAACATATTAGCAAAATAAATTATCAAATATTGCTTCACTAATATTCTGCA
>NC_092209.1:13702577-13715952 GCF_043381705.1 Parasteatoda tepidariorum
AAAAAAAACTAAATTTAAAAACACATTTCACAACAAGATTTGCCGAGTCGGGTCTGGGATCCCGAAACGAAATTCAGATAACATTGAAATCCGTTTAAATCTCATCACCGATGAAATATCCGATAATGAGAAAATTTCTGCAAAGTCGGGATTTTGGCCTGGATTATCGGTCATTTTGCTTTGAATTATCATAAATGGTTACTCTTGAAGGAGAAAAGAAAACTAAATTTAAAAACACATTTCGCAACAAGGTTTGCCGAGTCGGGTCTGGGATCCTGAAACGAAATTCAGATAACATTGAAATCCGTTTAAATCTCATCACCGATGAAATATCCGATAATGAGAGAATTTCTGCAAAGTCGGGATTTTGGCCAGAATTATCGATCATCTTGCTTTGAATTATCATAAATTGTAACTCTTGGAGGAGAAAATAATAAATTAAATTTAAAAACACATTTCGCAACAAGATTTGCCGAGTCGGGTTTGGGATCCCGAAACGAAGTTCAGATAACATTGATATCCGTTTAAATCTCATCACCGATGAAATATCCGATAATGAGAGAATTTTCGCAAAGTCGGGATTTCGGCCAGAATTATCGATCATCTTGCTTTGAATTATCATAAATGGTAACTCTTGGAGGAGAAAAAAAAATAAATAAATTTAAAAACACATTTCGCAACAAGATTTGCCGAGTCGGGTCTGGGATCCCGAAACAAAATTCAGATAACATTGAAATCCGTTTAAATCTCATCACCGATGAAATCTCCGATAATGAGAGAATTTCGGCAAAGTCGGGATTTTGGCCAGAATTATCGATCATCTTGCTTTGAATTATCATAAATGGTAACTCTTGGAGGAGAAAAAAATAAATTAAATTCAAAAACACATTTCACAACAAGATTTGCCGAGTCGTGTTTGGGATCGCGAAACAAAGTTCAGATAACATTGTAATCCGTTTAAATCTCATCACCAATGAAATATCCGATAATGAGAGAATTTCGGCAAAGTCGGGATTTTGGCCAGAATTATCGATCATCTTGCTTTGAATTATGATAAATGGTAACTCTTGGAGGAGAAAAAAAAAAAAGAAAAATAAATTTAAAAACACATTTCGCTACAAGATTTGCCGAGTCGGTTCTGGAAACCCGAAACAAAATTCAGATAACATTGAAATCCTTTTAAATCTCATCACCAATGAAAAATCCGACAATGAAAGAATTTCGGCAAAGTCGGGATTTTGGCCAGAATTATCGATCATCTTGCTTTGAATTATGATAAATGGTAACTCTTGGAGGAGAAAAAAAAAAAAAGAAAAAGAAATTTAAAAACACATTTCGCTACAAGATTTGCCGAGTCGGTTCTGGAAACCCGAAACAAAATTCAGATAACATTGAAATCCTTTTAAATCTCATCACCAATGAAAAATCCGACAATGAAAGAATTTCGGCAATGTCGGGATTTTGGCCAGAATTATCGATCATCTTGCTTTGAATTATGATAAATGGTAACTCTTGGAGGAGAAAAAAAAAAAGAAAAATAAATTTAGAAACACATTTCGCTACAAGATTTGCCGAGTCGGTTCTGGAAACCCGAAACAAAATTCAGATAACATTGAAATCCTTTTAAATCTCATCACCAATGAAAAATCCGATAATGAAAGAATTTCGGCAAAGTCGGGATTTTGGCTTGAAAAAAAAATGCCGACTCAACCTGAATTTGCCGACTGGATGATATCGCTGGGGGGGTGAGACACCCCTCTCACCCCCCCGTAGGACGGGCCTGAAGCTCCCTCGAAATGATCTGCATCAAAATTTTCGGGGGTTGGAGAACAGAAGCGGAGCTCTCTTGCGATCATGAAAGAAAATATTAAGAACTATATACCGATGGAAATTAAGTGGTCATCAAATAGGTGGGAAATCCCTTGAAAAACCCCTTCCCTGCTACTAGAAGAATAGGCAAAGATTAATTCAACCGATTTCGAATTATCAATTGTTAATTTAAAATAATCACTTTTCTTTCATCTACTAATATGCTTGATTTATTTGACTTATTAACTAGAAAAATTAGGCATAAAGTACAAAAAATTATAGTAAAATTACCGCACTGAATGGTAATGATATTGTCTGATAAAAACAAAATCTGTTTAATAAAAATAAAACATATTGTATTGAAACCATTCATTTGGAAATTTGTTTTCATTGGCGTAGTAATACGGCTTACAGAATTTCTGATTTTCACTAGTTTTCTTATTAGCACACATTTAGAAAAAAAATTCAAAGTTGAAATGTAAATTTATCCAAATAAATGGCTTTTATAACATGCTCTAAAGTATCGTTAATAAAGTTAACAAATTTTATCACATATTATAAAACCTGAATTAATTGTTAATTTTAACCGATATTGCGACCAAAGTTCTTTGGTAAAGATTAATGAGCTTCTTTGATGATCCCATAGAATCAGCAACACGGTAAATTTCACCATGTTTAAGTTGTTTTCACCATACTTTTTTTCTCGGTGAATCACATATCCTAAATCTGTATCTATTTTATATTGTTCACTTTTTAAATTCAATAAATAATTGACTTTTAAATAAGAATAGCAAATTTCTTGTTCACAAATAATTTTTTATTAATTTTTTCCCCATTTCATTCAAAAGCACGAGACTTGCCAATTCCTAAATCAGTTGTCATTCGATTCGTTGAATAATGAAAATTTATGTTTTTAGCAGCGAATGAGTTACTTTTCTCATTTATTTATACATTTATTTATCAATTGGTGCATCATTTATTTTATTTATTGACTACAATAAAAGTGAAGCATCCCCAAAACAGTCCATTGTGTGACAAAAGATTAGTGGTTATAAATGAACTACTATGTGGTTAATTGCTGATTGTGACGTGGCAATGTAGTCAGTATTGCACCCAGGCAACTTTAATTTCTCTGACAAATATCTACCTATCGATCTGAAGCAGGGTTGACTTCAAACCAACTTTGGGACCAAACCCTTGCCTCCTACATCAAAAAACCTCCACACGGTGTTTTATAAGTAGTCTGCGCATACTATTTAAAAAGTGAATCAGTTGGAAAAAATAACAAAATCTATGAAAGCCCACGTTTTTAAATGTCGGCCATTCCAAGAAATATTTTACAAAAAGAGCAGTAGGTGGACAGTTATTGTTAATTTTAAAATTTGTTACTTTTAACAATATCTGAGGGATTTACTTAATTGAAAGCTTCATTCAAATCAAAATCATACAAATTGGAAGTAACAGTCGAAATGTCACAAAACAAGCTCACAAAAATAGACACCCATTTTCAAGATAGGCCAAACGTGAGTGAGAAGAATCAAAAGTGAACTGAAATATAAAACGTAAAGTTGTCAACAAAAATTTGAAAAGTTAAGGTTAGAAACAAAAATAGAAAAAAAGGCAGCAGCCGAGAAAGAAAAAAAGATGAAAAAGAGATTAAAAATACCATGATGGCCGAGAGGTGCAAATAAAGGTAAAATACATTTGTACGCGCTAATGTGAGGTGGTATGGAGAGGTTTATCACATTAACAGATGTTACTTCGTTTTCCCATTTTTTGTTGACAACTTTGTATTTTAAATTTCAAATCATTTGTGTTTTTTCATTATTGAAGTCTTGGAGCGTTTAAAAATGTCAACTCTTATTTCTAATTTGTCAATTTTTGAAGCGAATGAAGCTTATAATCAAGTAATATCTAACCGCTTCAGTTTTTTTTTCGGAATTGCGTATTTATTTAATCAGAGGGTGTTGTTTTTAATCCAATTATGTATATTCCTTAAGTAGTATTACTTCAATGATTTCATTTATTAATTAATTTCTTGGTACAACGTACATTTGCAGGCTTGCGTGCTTAATTTATGGCTTATAAGTCTTAGTCATGTAGAAGGACAGATAGCATAATACCGAAATGGACAGCACGAAGATGCATCCAGGGAAGCAGCGGGATTCGATCCCGCTACCTCCTCGCTTTGCACAGTGTTTAGCGGGAGATACAGCCTGGCAAGGAAGGTCCTTCAATGATTGCATTTTGCTTCAGTTGACTTGGAAAAATATTTTGATGAAAGAAGGCGGTTTAAGGCAAAAACTTAAATTTCATTNCGACGGTCTGGGAAACATCCCTGAGGATGATCCGAAGACAGGCCATCACAATTTTGATCCTCTGCAGAGGGGATGGCACCCCTGCTTCGGTAGCTCGACGACCAGGGAACCAGTTGGGAAAAATAACAAAATCTATGAAAGCTCACGTTTTTAAATGTCTGCCATTCCATGAAATATTTTGCGAAAAGAGCAGTAGGTGGACGGACTGTCATTGTTAATTTTAAAGTTTGTTGCTTTTAACAATATCTAAGGGATTTAATTAATTAAAAGCTTCATTCAATTATACAAATTGGAGATAACAGTCGAGATGTCACAAAACAAGCTCAAAAAACTAGACACCCATTTTCAAGATTTGCCAAGCGTGAGTAAGAAGAATCAAAAGTGAACTGAAATACAAAACGTAAAGTTGTCAACAAAAAATGGAAAAGTAAAGGTTAGCAGCCGAGAAAGAAAAAAAGATGAAAAAGAGATTGAAACATGGATGAAAGCCCTTATATAGCAAGACGGAAAAGAGAAAAAATTGGTACGTAAGTCATTTCATTCCAGCATTTATTTCGAAAAAAATAAAATATCTGTAACTATCAATATTTCTTTTATAATTTTAGCATATATATAAAAATGCTTCTTTTTTCTATGATAAAGTAGATTTTGCTGAATAGTTTAAAAAAAAGAATAAGAAAACTCCTCCACTAAACAAGCTATAACCGAAAAGGTTTTACTACCAGCCTTTCCTCTTTTCCGTCTCGCTTTCACCCCTGGATTGAAAAAAACCATAATGGCCGAGTGCAGCAAATCAAGGTAAAATACATTTGTACGCGCTACGGTGAGGTGGTATGGAGAGAACACATGAACATGAACAGATGTTATTTTGTTTTCCCACTTTTTGCTGGCAACTTTACATTTTAAATTGCAAGTCATTTTTGTTCTTCATTATTGAAGTCTAGAAAATGGGCAGCTCTTTAGGAGCGCTTAAAAATGTCAACTCTTATTTCTAATTTGTCAATTTTTGAAGCGAACGAACCTTATAATCAAGTAATATCTAACCGCTTCAGTTTTTTTTTTTTGGAATTATTTATTTAATCAGAGGGTGTTGTTTTTAATCCAATTATGTATATTCTTTAAGTAGTATTACTTCAATGATTTCATTTCTTAATTCATTTATTGGTACAACATACATTTGCAGGCTTGTGTGCTTTATTTATGGCTTATAAGTCATAGTCATGTAGAAGGACAGATAGCCTAATACCGAAATGGACAGCACGAAGATGCATCCAGGGAAGCAGCGGGATTCGATCCCGCTACCTCCACACTTTGCACAGTGTTTACCGGATGATACAGCCTGGCAAGGAAGGTCCTTCAATGATTGCATTTTGCTTCAATTGACTTGGAAAAGTCTTTTGATGAAAGAAGGCGGTTTAAGGCAAAAACTTAAATTTCTTTTTTTTTTATAACGGTTTTGGTGTTTTATTAAACAAATCAAAATTTATTATTGGCTGTTCTTGCTATTAAAAAATTTCCAAGGCATGTTCAAAAACTACCATTTAAAAGATGAACGCTATTTAAAAATATTTATTACAAAAAATGGAAAGTTCCGAGTTGCAATGTGTTTCGCAATGGTTTTTTATTAAAAAAAATTTTATCATTACATATTAGGCCATTATTTCTATAAAGTATACACATATTTTTACTTGATCATTTTTAAACTTCTATTCTAATATTTTCTTTTTCTATTAATTAAATTCATTTTTGCGAACCTAAGATCAGATTTTTAATCCTTGCACCCGAATTAGGTAGGATTAAGTACTTGTACAATTGCAAAAAATAAAATTTTCAACCCTGTAATTAATTCTTTATTTGGTAAATTTGAAGAAAGCTGATATTGCTCACCGATATGCATCAAAATTTCAATCATTTATGTGAAATGTTGATTGATTTTATTTATATCGGAATAAAGCTTTAAAAGAAAAAGTAAAATAAAAAAAAATTAAAAACTCAGAAGAAGATTTTAGAGTAAAAACCTTTTTCATCACAAAATATTTTGCAGATAGCGGTAAAGTTCGATTTAGCGGTTAACGTGGCCTTCACTTGTTCATATTTTCATGAAGATAATGCCCTTTCATTTAATTTACAAATGGATATCCTTATTCCAGGTGACAAAGACAACTAAAAGAGCAGAAAGTGGTAGGTTAAAAAATTCAAAATTTCAATAAAAGAGAAAATTATTCACTTTTTCAAACTTATTTTTTCAGTTTGCTATTGAAAGAGCATGCAAAAAAAATTTTCTTTAAGGAGGAAGAATTTAAAAGGTAAGTCCTAGTAGTTGTAATATTGAATAACTAAAGAGATTATAAATAAAAAAATTTATTGAGTTTCTACCTCTTTTTAAACTTTCGGTCTTGTTATTATTAACTACTTTATTCGTTTAGACAAAATTTATTTTTTTAAAGTAAGTTGTTTTATAAAAATAATGTAGGGCACATATTTAACTTGCGTCTGAAAAATAAATCTTAATAATAAACCATATGTTATACCACTTTAATATATTTTTGAAATGGAACCATTCTTTTAATAAAATAATGGAAAAAAAATATTTTGATTTCATGCATCAGGGGTTTCCAACTTGCATGAGGCCGGGGGCCACAATTAAAAACACAAATCAAATGGCGGGTCGCAACTTTATCAAAATTTTTTGTAGGACGCTTTTATGTCTGAAGGAACATATTAAATATTACTGTCAGAGTTTCAACAAGTTGCACAAAACAAAAGTATTGAATTACAAATTAAAATAAGAAGTAGATTTCTAAAAAAATTAAATTGTTATTAATGATATTTTTAAAAATATTAAATAAGTAGTAAAAATTCGGGCTACAATAACTTAATGTGCACCTATCTATGCGTGTATTAAGCAGTTAATGTGCAATAGATATCTAAATGTTAAGATATTAAACTTACATAGTAGCGCACAAAATATTCAATGAGAAGATTGAGGTTTGTCTGCTGCAACCACCAGAGAATAGATATTTTCATTTTTAAATTTAAAATTACAAATGCGTGTGAAAATATTTTCGTCCAAAATGAGTGGTTTCAAAAAGTTACATCGGAGAATTTCTTCGAGAAAATTTCTGATGCGCACATGCTAAGTTATATTCACAACATACAAAAAAAAATGAAATAGAAAAGAGCAATATACACGATTATTTTTGTATTTGAATAAATATTTTCTTGGATGCAAAACCTGAAAAAAAATTTCTTTGCACCGTTGGTATGTTAAATTTCACAGAAACGAAGAAATTAGGTTTTTATTAGCAAAAAAAATTTTAAACCCATATAGATTTTTTACGAAAATTGTCCGCAAAAAAATGACAACTGATATATTTTAGTTCGCGGGCCGGATGCGGCCCCCGGGCCGCCAGTTGGAAACCCCTGTTATAGATATTCGAAATTACAAATAAACAATGTCTATTCTGTACACTCTAAAAACTGTACCTCTGATTTCAGAGGCACATTTGAATCATTTGTGCCTCTGAATTTTAAGGGCACAACGTACCTTTAAAAATGAAAGGCACAATGTACCTCTGATTTCAGAGGCACATTTGGATCGTTTGTGCCTCTGAATTTTAAGGGCACAACGTACCNATCAAAAATATATACATTATATATGCATGAAAATTTGTGCTTGCTAAACCACGTAACGATTAAGTGGTACAGTAAAGTAAGAAATATCCTCTCTAACATTATCCTAAATTTACTTAAAAAGACTAAAAAGAAAAGGGATAAAAGCAAAGAAAAATAAGATTCACAACAATTCACTCCATGCAAAATTTTTATTTAACACGGACATAATGTATATATAGATCCAAAACTAGGAAGTAATTGTGATAAACTAAATTACTAAATTTGGCAGGCTTGTTTATACAACTGAATATGATGTCTATTCAAATTTTGCGATTGACATCTAAGTTAGGCGGTAGAAGCACCACTGCGAACATTCAAATCAGGGTTGTTTTAATACTGTTTGTTGACGTTATTTTCAGTAAAATGTTGACATAATGAGTTGCTATTTCTCAAGGAACACCCGTTAAGAAGATAAAAAAAAAATAATTACCAAAAGCTAACTGACTTTGAACGTGGTAGTGTAATATCTCTGCGAGAAGGGTTTTTTTTATTCCGCGATATTGTGCATAAAAACAGGGTAGAATTGTATCCAATGTGCTTGATTTTTTATAACCGGTGTTCACACAATATAATTATATAAGCACACAATAAAGTATTCATTATTCGTGTAATTCTAGTAATTAGAAATGTTTCATGACAACAATAAGATATATTCTATAAAAAAATTTTTTTTAAATTCCATAAACGATTTGACCCTCTTGAATTTAGACTCGCCTTAAATCGAACTGAAGGTCAACAGTCAAGTTTTGAGTGTCGGAAAAATCTTCATTAAAAGGCATAGTTGCTGGCCCTTATTATTTCGTTGTTTATTTTTCATAGTTTTACGTAACATAAATGAAACATACAATATAACTATGAATTAAATATTCTATGATTGAAAAATATTGTATGTTTGGGGGCCACGACTTAAAAAACGTTTAGAACACCAGAAACTAATATTTAAAATTATAATAGCTACCACTTTATTAAATAGATTTATCTTTTCATTTATTTATTTTTATAAAAGCTTTTTTAAAGTGAATAATGTTCTTTAATAAAACTTATGTAAGTACTTACTAATTATAAAAATAATTGGTGAGTACCAGCATTTACCAATAAGAGTTAACTCGAATGCTTAAGAGAGTTGTTTATATTGTACGTTTCTCGTGTACTTTGTATAATCGGCGTTCAACAGCCGACCCAATTTTTCGGGTTTGCGACTACTAATGTTTAACTTCCTAACCTTGAAATTTTGAACCCCATCCAGAAGATAAGAGAACTCTTAGATAAAGCATTGGAAGAAATTTGACTACCATTTGATGTGAGGAAAACCACGGAAACCTCCTACGGTTAGTCTGGTGACTAGGGAACTCAAACCCGTGATTCGTCTACCACTGAGGATATTTTACGTCAACAGATAAAAATCCACTAAATTGAATTTATTGAACCAAGAATTGCAATTGATAAACTACCACTTTAAAATAGATATTTGCTGACCGGAGCAAGTTGGCATCTCTGGTAAGCTAATCCGGTAAGAGTGGTAATCAGGACGGCCGGGTCTCTACTTTAACAGAGCCACAGTTACCCGTATGCACACATCCTCACATTCCTTTAAATCCCACCACTTTTGCATGTATTCCCAAATTTTAAATATTCATTAGTGTTTATTTTCGCATTGTACTTTAATTTTACCTTTTTTCATAAATATTTATTACTTGTAATTTTGTTATTTCCTAATAATGGCAAAGTGCCAATTTTTTCTCTCGCATTTAGCTCGCCAAACTTAATTTTTTCATGCATCTTAGTCTCATTCAGGCCGTAAGGCCTCAGAAGCCCAGTTACACTACAACGAACGAAAAGAGTTATGAACTCTACCATAAAAACTATCGCTAAATCTCTTTTCCTACCACTGTTTATCTTGAGGCACCTTTTGATAGGTTACGGTGGTTATAGTTAGAAACAAGCCATGCTAAAGGTTTCTAAAATATTAAACGCATAATCTATTATATATAATTCTCTTACGTGGCTCCCAAATTTTGGCTGCATTTCTTTTCCGCCGGTGGCAACGTTTGCTTTATTTTGAAAACACCAAAGCATTCTGACTTTTAATGATGTGTTTCTGATCTAATATATATAATTCTCTTACGTGGCTCCCAAATTTTGGCTGAAGTACTTTGTACAACTAAATAAGATTCTTTTCACAACAGTTAAATATTTACTTTATTTTCTTCATTCATAGAGAAAACAGTCGGCAAAGAATTCTGTTAGGTTAAAAAACATTTCGCTAAAAAAATAACGAATTCTAAAAGAAATAAAAATAAACAACTTAAAAAATAAAAATGCTGTTGCCAGCCATAGAATTTTTTGAAAGTTAACTTAGCAACATAAATCAAAATGACATAGAAGCGCAACTAGATCAAAATTATGATACCTGAGCGCTTGACGTAACAAATCCTTCAATTCTAAAAGTGTTGTATCGCCAAATGCCCAAATTAACAATTGTGTTCTTAAAGAAATTCTATAAAAAGTTTTAAATAAACAACCTACTTCTACAACTGCTTCTTGAAGAACTTGGCTCATTGATTAAAAATATTGTTTTAATTTTACAGTACTAACTTTACTTCTACTTTCATTATTGCTATGACCCTCTTTCATTACATTTTACAACTTCATGCTAAATTTGAGGACTTTAAGTTGTTTTGTGGTTGAATACTGACATTTAGAAATGTGTACATAAAAAAAATAATATTTAGAGGTTAAGAGTTGCCTCAGAAAAATTTGAATTGTTGACATTGAACTTAACAATGGAAACAATCGTTTTTGTGAAAAATTGAATAGTATTGTTGACATCAAAACTAAAAATATTGTGTTTCAACTTAACAATACAACCTTAACAATACTACTTTAGAATTAACTTGGAGAAATTTGAATTGTTAGCAATGACTTAAACAGAAAGTTTTATTATAACTGACAAATACTATATTATAATTTCGACTTCTATGACTATAGTCATTTTCTTACTCTTCTCTTTATTTTTTATACATTTTATTTTTTTGTGATAAAATAAAAAACTTATAGTTGTTCTACTTCTGAACACTGATGAAAACACAAAATGATGGGCTTCATCAACAATCAAAAATATATACATTTATTTTACAAATTCCATATTATTAAGGTGGCGCCCTTCAGAGAATTAAAAATACAAAATTATCTTCTTAAAAGCCGATGCTTTACATCCGGCGTTCAGTGGCTGACTACTATTTCATATTGTTTTACAACACATGGCTTTAGCCCTCGGGTGGGAAGGACTTTAAAACAAAACCTACAACAGTTACTTTTCTCAACAACTGAAATTTAGAATAAGTTGATTAAGAAAAATATGTGAACTGTTTTCAATTTCAAATTAATATTGAAATGTACAGGTTTAGAATTTTCTACAGTGAAACGTTTTCGGAACTTCAGTATTCAAAAAAGTGTACAAAAACTAGACGTTAAGAACGTATCCAATGAGCGAGCAAAGCGAACATTGGAATTGCGAAGCAATCCGAAATGAACTGTGAAAGCAGTTCCGGGGGATGGTGAGCGCCAGTAATAAATATTCCGAAAATGATTCAAATTATTTCTGAAGTATTGCAAAAGGTTTCTGGATATTACAGAAAGAGGTTTCCAAAATATTAGAAAACCGTTTTAAAATTTACATTCTCCGTAGCTACCCCATATATTCAGAAACGATTGAGGATGTTTTTACAGTGTACCATGGTGTTCAAAATTAAAAGAATTTCCATGCATATTTTGTTGAATTTTCTAAAAACGATTGAACAAAATTAAAAAATATTGTATAAACTAAAACTTAAATTTAATACGTCACGAAGACGTATAGAATACGTCAAAGTATGCGTGTGTATGGGCGGAGCAAGTAGTGCAATAAAGTTTGTAAGCAAGTATGGCGAAATCTGCACTTCGTTCGCTTGCTCATCTTGCCGTATTTTTTGGTGTTTTTTTTTTTCTTTCTTTTTTTCCCATTTACAAAATGGGTCTTGGTTTAGATTTCATGGAGTCCACACTTTTCAACTACAATATTTAAGAGTAATAGTAAATATTGCGCGTGCGTTGCTATGGCAACCGCTGCTGTTTGATATTTTATTTAGAATTCTTTTTCTTTTGCTTTTAATTTTGTTACGCATTAGGTTGGTGAGTTTATTTTTGAGATATAGGACCAGAGAGATCCCATAAATACTTCTCGAGTTGTGAATAAGACAGAATTTCATTATTTGAAAGATATATTTGTTTTTATAGTTTTAATGAAAAATCAGAAATTCTAAACTACAGCTCAAACTGGATTGTTTTCAATACTAATTCAGGTGAATATCAAAAATAAAGAGGGTCCAAACTGATTGACATGGTCCAAAAATGAGAGTTTAAGCAAGAAAAAAAATGATGCCTTAGCCTAAACTTACCGAGGCTGAAAAAGCCGAAGCCAAAAAAAGTAGAAGGGAATACCTTAAGCGTTACACACAAACGGTAAAGCGAAAGGATTCCGGTCACAAGCATGAAGCCCGTCCCTCACAAAAGTACCAAAGTGGTTGAGAGAATTGAACCCCACCGAAGAGCCAATGGTGACTCTCCAAACCTCTTTCATGCAAAATACGAGAACTGGCTCCTGATCACTAGTTAGGTATAAAAAAATCCATTGTCAACGTACCCAAAACTTGCCCAAGACCGTAGACTGTCTTCCACGCATTATAAATGATTCATTCACAATTCACGTAAAATTGAAAAAAAGCTGATCTTTCAAAACATATTTCATGTATGAGCTTGTGAATCCGAAGCAGGTGTATGATGTGGCTTACGCTCTCCATCAAGCACCATTGTACCAATTTGAAAATGTTAATATTGATCTCGATGGGCTGTTTAATGTCTATTCAGTCATCAAAGGAATTTACACAGACTGTCTCTGAGTAGCATTTAAATATGTTTGCGAGATTGTATGAGGAACAGTTCAGGATTAACAATTAAAAAAGTCTAAGCTAAAAACACAATAAAGTTTCTTTTCCAGAGAAAAATATTAGACAACAGCCATTATGTCAATGTGTGATCTTTATTCGCCGTAAGGCGATCACAATTTTCTTCATTTCGTAGTGAATCGTATTTTCAATTTTTGCTATTTTAATAGTTCTTCATATAATTGTAAAATAAAGTTTTACTATTTATTACAAAATATTGAGAAACTAATTTTAATTTTCTACGAAATACATAAAAAAAAAAAATTTAGAATTTTTTTTTTTGGCTTGAAACTTTTTTTTCTTCTTGAAACTGTCTTAACCAATTTTTTTAATCTAATTTCAAACAACAAAACTGAGTAACATTCAACGTCTAAATGATTGTGGGGAGACTTGAAGCAGGTCAGTCTCAAATTCAGATTTTATTTTGTATTTTATAGTTGTCGCTGAACAGTCAATCGAAGTTTGAGTTTACGATTACAGATGTTCAACTCCGTAACCCTGTAAATTTTGAACCTACTCCTGAAGGTAAGGGAGCTCCTAGATCAAGTATTAGGAAAAAATGTCCTTCATTCAGGACTTTTTGATGGAACT
>NC_092209.1:13716452-13771261 GCF_043381705.1 Parasteatoda tepidariorum
AGAAATTAAAAACCAAAATTTAAGTAAAGCTTGATGTCTTACTCATTGTCAGGTTATAAGAGAACATTAGATTTCTGCATAGATTTCTAAACAGACTTACGCAGCTTAAAAAATCAAATTCAACAAACTTTGAATTTCGATTCGTAAAAAAAAACCAAAAGAAAAATATTGACTAAATCAATAACATTTCCATTTCAATATGTCGCGAAAATTTTTTTTAGTCTATTCGATTATTTTAATTTATGATGATTTAAAAATTTTGAAAATAATATCTAGTGTTTTCGAATTAAATTTTAAGAACGGACTAACTAATCTACATTGCTCATATATAATAAAGAGCTTAGTCTCTAAAACGTGAAGCCGATCAGCAGATGGTATTTGCTTCGACTAACTTACTTTCATAAATCCGTATTCACCAGTTATTTTCATAATCAGTAAATACTTAGATAATTATGCATACCTTTCGTACGAACCACGCTGCTTATAGAAAAATTAAAATTTATAAAAAGATAGATGTATTTCATAAAGTGGTAGCTATCAAATTTTAAATATTAGTTTCAAATGTTAAAAACTAAACGTTATTAAAGTATGTTTCTTATATGTAATGTAAAACTATGAAAAATGAACAACAAAATAATAACGGCCAGAAACTATGCTTTTTACTGAAGGTTTTTCCGACACTCGAAATCAGACTGTTGATCTTTAGTTAAGCGAACTTGATTTAGATTGAGTATAAATTCTAAAGGGTCAGAGCGTTTATGGAAGTAAAAAAAAAACACTTTTCATAGAATGCATCTAGTTGTTGTCATAGAACATTTCTAATTTCTTGAATAACAAGAATAATGAATAATTTATTGTGTGCTTATATATTTTATATACAAGTAAAAAATATATTTATTTAACGAAAGGAAGAAANCAGTGACCGGAATTCTGGCCCGTGGGCTCTTTGCAGTTGGACAGCTCTGATTTAGAGTAAGTATAAATTCTAAAGGGTCAGAGCGTTTATGGAAGTAAAAAAAAAAAACACTTTTCATAGAATGCATCTAATTGTTGTCATAGAACATTTATAATTTCTTGAATTACAAGAATAATGAATAATTTATTGTGTGCTTATGTATTTTATATACAAGTAAAAAATATATTTATTTAACGAAAAGAAGAAAAATTATTCATAATTAATATTTTTATTAAAAAGCCGGAAAAAGTAGGTTGAAGTTATAATCTCGACGTGACTAAAAACTTACACTATTGTATTGATACATTTTGCTTTGGATAAATTAATACAATAGAAGCACTTTTTAGCAGATATAATCGTCTAAACTAACGATGATATTTTTCTTATTTCGTTTATCAGCTTTTTAATTTTTAATTAATTCTTTTTAAAGGTTCTAATTACTTGGAAAATTTTATTTATTAATAATTCTTTTTCTTCTCTAAATAAAATAATGTTTTCTTTCCTATTTTATCTTATTTTATGGGTTTAATGGACAAACAGCTTTCATAGATCTGTTTGTTTCGTGAATTTCTGCTTTATTTCCACTGAGACAAATAATGCAGTACAGCCTCAAGTAGTTGGAGGTTCAGTATTGATAGATGCGGAATAGTGTTCAAAATTAACCCATTCGCGAGTGGGTAACGTTAAAATATAATTTTGTAACTTTCTTTGACCCTTCCAAAAGTTTAAAAAGTGGTTGCATAACTTCTTCGTTTCCTCTCTTTTTTTAATGAAATTATACTTTTGAGATTACCACAAACACAAATAATTCAGTACTTAAGTACTTCAATCGTTCGTTAGATTGAAGTTGTAGCTATAATAACAAGTTATAGCTACAACTATCAAGGCGTCC
Source organism: Parasteatoda tepidariorum (assembly GCF_043381705.1). Taxonomy (NCBI): domain Eukaryota; kingdom Metazoa; phylum Arthropoda; class Arachnida; order Araneae; family Theridiidae; genus Parasteatoda; species Parasteatoda tepidariorum. The sequence goes on from NC_092209.1 coordinate 13,718,300, forward strand.
CAGGCATGCTCTCTAGGTTTGAGGACGAGTAAATATCTTTTTCTTCCAGAAAATGATCGACCATCAGAAGTGCTCTGTATTGTGCAGCATTGTCTTCCTTTATAGTGAAATCAGGATCCTCTGCACCTCTTAAAAGGCAGAACATGGGACTAAAAAATTCCATTCCTATATTTTGAACTAGTCGCAGTACCTCCTTTAAAGTCCAAAAGGGGCGTGCGGGATTCTGTCATTATGCGTCCTCTATCGTGATGCCACCTGGAAACAAGACCCATTGAAGTTCGGCCTCTTGTGGCCACCTAAAAGTAAGGAGAATGCAGCGTAGCTGTAACATCCTGTTACGCCTCTCTGTAATCAAGAAGTACCGATCTTCGTTAACCGTTGTGACTCTTAGCCAGGCTTCTTCTCGACAGATCAGGAATCCTAAAATTGTTTTCATAAATTGCAATCGACGCGGAGCGTTAAATTGAATTCACTACAAATCTGGACTTGACAGCCACGGTGAGTCAGGGATAGAGCGTTCGCCTCTCGATGCAGAGATGCCAACTGCTCCGGACACACTAAATTTTGCAATTATTTGACTATTTTTTTTATTGCTTTTTAAAAGGTCTGGTATGACTTAAAACCATAAAGTGGTGAATTATATAAGCTTACGAATTTTTTGAATATAGTGGTAGATTAAAATCTACTAAATTGAATTTATTGAACCAAGAATCACAATTTATAAACTACCACTTAAAAATATTTATTTGCTGTCCGGAGCAAGTTGGCATCTCTGTCGATGGTGTGAACCGGATTTGAATCCCAGCAATGGCTGGTAGATACGAATTGAATTCCGCACTTGGCTCGCAACTATTACAGCTATGACGTAAATTGTCCTCAGTGGTAGACTGATGATGCGTTAGAGTCCCCTTACCATTAAGCAAATGGTGGGAGGCTTCCGGGACTTTCATCTACATTTAATGCAATTGCGGGTAAGTTCCATCAAAAAGTCCTGAATGAAGGAAATTTTTTCCTAATACTTGATCTAGGAGTTCCTTTACCTTCAGGATTAGGTTCAAAATTTACAGGGTTACGGAGTTGAACATCTGTAATCGTGAACTCAAAATTCGGTTGACTGTTCAACGACAACTATACAATACAAAATAAAATCTGAATATGAGACTGACCTGCTTCAAGTCTCCCCACAATCATTTAGACGTTGAATGTTACTCAGTTTTGTTGTTTGAAATTAGATTAAGAAAATTGGTTAAGACAGTTTCAAGAAGAAAAAAAAGTTTCAAGCCAAAAAAAAAAATTCTAAATTTTTTTTTATGTATTTCGTAGAAAATTAAAGTTAGTTTCTCAATATTTTGTGATAAGTAGTAAAACTTTATTTTACAATTATATGAAGAACTATTAAAATAGCAAAAATTGAAAATACGATTCACTACAAAATGAAGAAAATTGTGATCGTCTTACGGCGATTAAAGATCACACAATGGCAAAATGGCTGTTGTCTAATATTTTTTTCTGGACAAGAAACTTTATTGTGTTTTTATCTTGGACTTTTTTAACTGTTAATCCTGAACCGTTCCTCATCCAATCTCGCAGACATATTTAAATGTTGCTCAGAGACATTCTGTGTAAATTCCTTTGATGACTGAATAGACATTAAACAGCCAATCGAGATCAATATTAACATTTTCGGATTGGTACAATGGTGCTTAATGGAGATTGTAAGCTGCATCATACACCTGTTTCGGATTCACAAGCTCATACATGAAATAGGATTTGAAAGATAAGCTTTTTTTTCAATTTTACGTGAATTGTGAATAAATCATTTATTTTGCGTGGAAGACAACCTACGGTCTAGGGCAAGTTATTGGATACGTTGACAATGGATCTTTTTATACCTAACTGGTGATCAACACCCAGTTCTCGTATTTGCAAAAAAGGGCGGAGAGTCATCATTCGCTCTTCGGTTGTGTTCAATTCTCTCTACCACTTTGGTACTTTTGTGAGGGACGGGCTCCATGCTTGTGACCGGAATCCTTTCGTTTTACCGTTTGTGTGTAACGCTTAAGGTTGCGGCGACTGAACTTAACTTAATCGTAACCGCAACAGTTACGATCAGTAACTGTCTCTGTCATTCCGCGCGAAGAAAAAGCCTAACCGNATTAATAGACGCACTGTAGTTTTTTAATAATGACATGATTTGCACGAGTTTACATTTTTAGGCCTTGGCATCGTTTTTTTCTAGCTTTAACTCTAACTTTTGGGACCATGTCAGTCAGTATGGACACTCTTTATTTGTAAAATTCAACTGATTTAGCATTGAAAACGATCCAGTTTTAGCTGTAATTTAGAATTTCTGATTCTTAATTAAAACAATGAAAACAATATCGTTCAAATAATGAAATTCTCTTTAATTCGCAACTCAAGAAGTATTTATGGGATATCTCTGGTCCCTTATCTCAAAAATAAACTCACCAACCTAATGCATAACAAAATTAAAAATGAAAAGAAAAAGAATTCTAAATAAATTATCAAACACCAGCGGTCGCCATTGCAACGCATGCGCAATGTTTACTATTGCTCTTAAATATTGTAGTTGAAAAGTGTGGACTCCATGAAATCTAAACCAAGACCCATTTTGTAAATGGGAAAAAAAGAAAGAAAAAAAAAACACCAAAAAATACGGCAAGATGAGCGAGCTAACGAAATGCAGATTTCGCCATGCTTGCTTGCAAACTTTATTCCACTACTTGCTCCGCCCATACACACGCATATTTTGACATATTCTCTACGTCTTCGTGACATATTCTCTACGTATCATATACGTCTTTGTTTCAAAGCAATAGTTTTAAATTTCATTCAATCGTTTTTAGAAAATTCAACAAAATATGTATGGAAATTCTTTTAATTTTGAACACCATGGTACACTGTTAAAACATCCTTAATCGTTTCTGAATATATGGGGTAGCTACGGAGAATGTAAATTTTAAAACAGTTTTTTAAAATTTTGGAAACCTCTTTCTGTAATATCCAGAAACCTTTTGTAGTACTTCAGAAATAATTTGAATCATTTTCGGAATTATGCGTTTAATATTTTAGAAACATTTAGCATGGCTTGTTTCTAACTATAACCACCGTAACCTATCAAAAGGTGCCTCAAGATAAACAGTGGTAGGACAAAAGATTTAACGACAGTTTTTATGGTAGAGTTTATAACTATTTTCGTTCGTTGTAAGGAACTGGGCTTCTGAGGCCTTACGGCCCTTTTCCCATTCAACCTGAAATGAGACTAAGATGCATGATGCAGTTTGGCGAGCTAAAATCAGAGAGAAAAAAATGGCACTTCACCCTTATTAGGAAATAACAAAATTACAAGTCATAAATATTTATGAAAATAGGTACAATGGGAAAATAAATACTAATGAATATTTAAAATTTGGGAATACATGCAAAAGTGGGACGAATTAAAGGAATGTGAGGATGTGGGTATACGGGTAACTGTGGCTCTGTTAAAGTAGAGACCCAGCCGTCCTGGTAGTTACCACTCTTACCGTATTAGCTTACCAGAGATGACAACTTGCTCCGGCCAGCAAATATCTATTTTGAAGTGGTAGTTTATCAATTGCAATTCTTGGTTTAATAAATTCAATTTAGACGAATCACGGGTTTGAGTTCCCTAGTCACCAGACTAACCGTAGGAGGTTTCCGTGGTTTTCCTCACCATGAAACGCGAATGCGGTTTGGTAGTCAAATTTCTTCCAACGCTTTATCTAAGAGTCCTCTTATCTTCTGGATGGGGTTCAAAATTGCAAGGTTAGGAAGTTAAACATTAGTAGTCGCAAACCCGAAAAATTGGGTCGGCTGTTGAACCAAAGATTGTATAAGTGTAAAGACGGGAAACTCGCGAAAGTCGTAACAAAATTTGGCACAATGCCAGCGCTTCGTGTACGGCAGAGAAGTTTGTCTCCAGGGGTGCAGTGCAGCGCATGCGCAATATCATCCTTAGTTTTGGAAGGAGAGTTTGGAGAGACAAGCACATGAGAAATCAATCAATGGCGGACGTTAATTCGACAATTATCCCTCACAAGTAAGTGCGCTTTGTATAACCTATCTTCTGTTGATTTTTTTCGCCTTTTTTTAAGTTTTGATAAAGATTGTAATCCTCTTTTTTTCTTTCAGTATTTTTCAGTGATTCTTCTGTGAGCAAAGCAAAGAATTATGATAGATGTGCTTACTGCAATGTAAATAGAGCGGGTTATCCAAATTTGAAATTGTTTCGCTTTCCTCAAAATATCGAAATGTAAGTAAATAGTTAAGCATTTTCGAAGATTTCGGTAAATTATTTTTCAATGATTGATTATATGAACCTATTAGATAAGACTGACTTAGAATTGTAACTAAATGTGTGACTAATTTATAGTGTCTGACTTTAATTTAATTTCATTTGGTTTTTAAATTCTGTATAATTCCATAAGTGCGTTTATCTTTTTTGGTCGGAATTAAATATTTACAAATGAAATTTATGTATATAACTAAGTAAAAATTTAAATGTTTTTCAAGAAATGTGAAAAAGATCTATAAATCTGACATTTTAAATTTTTGAAAGTTCATTACATATATGAAATTATTTAAATAGTGTTAAGTGTAAAAAGTGTTACTTTTTATTCATAAAATATTTATAGAGTGGTTTATAGTAGTTATATATTTTTTTTTTATCTGTTAGCTCTAAATGTCCAGTAAACAGTACCGTCTTTACTTATAAGCACACAGGGCAATGACCGGGGACCCCATTTTCTCAGGGGGCCCTAGAGAATCGTACTTTGGTGAAAAATTGCATTAAAAAGAATTTAAGACTAAAAACATTACCTTATATATTTTTAAATTTTTTTTATAAAGTTTGCATTTTTCTTCTACAAATGGTGATTGCTTATCAAACTCCAATAATTGGAGTAGTTTATCACCAAGAAAATTTAAAAAGTCAACCGAAAACTATTTTTCTTATTTTATTATATGAGGATTATAACTGGTTAGTGTATCAATTTTTTTTTAAACTATGCATAGTTTAAAAGTACTTTATTTGAGTTTTTGTGGTAATCAAAATTATTGCATCATTCAGTCCCTTGCCAAATTATTAGACCCACTATAAGATTCTATGTAAAATCTTAATTACACAGCTTTATTGTATTTACGCGACTGAAACCGGTTTGTACTTGCTTACGTTTGTGTATCAATTGGTTAAATTAGGCGATATGTAATATAAATTCGACAAAATGTAATTAAAATACAAATTATTTATTGTATCAGGTACTATATAATTATATTATAACAATTAGGTCAAATTAATAGACGCACTGTAGTTTTTTAATAATGACATGATTTGCACGAGTTTACATTACTTTTATAATTAAACATATGCTTTAATTTATTAATATAATGTATTTAATTATAAAAGTATTAATATACATGTTAATATTTTTATAATTAAACATACAAATGGATTTTTATTCAGGAGATTTTTCATTCACCTCCCATTTGTATTTATTTTTAACGTATTTCATTTCAATGTTAACCAACTGATACACTAACGTAAAGAAGTGGAAACCGGTTACAGCTACGTAAAAACAATAAAGCTGTATAGTATAACCTGATAATTAAAATTTTACATAGAATCTTAAAGTGCGTCTAATAATTTGGCCAGGGACTGTATCTTAAAAATGATTTATATTTTGTATGTGAAGTTTCTTAGTTTGTTTTTAAACATTACGACACGTTATAGGTCTAAAATATTTTTGTGCCCGGGTCCCCTGCATGCTATGAAGATGATACTGCCAGTTAAACATAAATTTAATTGATTTTGTTACTTAATCACCCAATGAATTGCTTTGTTATTAAATTTCCTTTCTAAATATTTTCCTCAAACACTGCCTGCTTTTTTAAAACTATTTAATAAAATATTAATACTTAAGAAAAATAATACATATAATTTATTAATGCCATACATTTTAAGTTCCGTTGTCGAATTAGACTGCATTCTTATGTCATATTAGCACTTTAATCTTACTGTGTGATTTTTTTTTTTATAATATTAGGTTAAAGAAATGATTTGAGGCCAGCAAAATTGTATCGCTACGGAATGTTGATACTGACAGACTGACTACACAACAGATGTAGATTGTCTTCAAGACATTTTAAAATTAAAGATTACGTATCAGAAATAATGCAGACTTGTTCCCAGTGCAGTTCTAATGAACCAATATTGCATCTTTTTAATTTTATGTTATTTTATTTCATAAACTTGCTCAAATATTTATTTATTGTATAAAATGTATGCAATTTTATTTGTGTAATTTTTATTTTATTGAAAAGTATATTCTTAAAATATATAACCAAAAAGAATTTTTTTAGATAAGTTTAATAAAGATAAAACAAATTCTGCAAAAAGTGTCTCGTTTATTTTTTTAAAACTCTAAGTATATATAATTAAAAAATATATATAGCACATTTCTTATATATATACACACATGGAAAAATTAACAAATCGAAGAAGTTTTTTTTTTTCAAGGGGAAATGAATTCTACTCAATTTTTTAAAGTTTGAATGAATTTTTATTTTTTAATAAAAATTACTTTTGTTAAATAAATATTTACTACTATAAAATAAATTATAATCCTGCTAAATTTGTGAACTGAAAAAAATTTAAAAGCAAAATCGAATCCGATTATAATTAAGGGAGAAAATGAAATTATCTGCACCCGTTCTTCAATCGCTCTTGACGGTAGCTTTCCTGCATTACACCTTCAGCGCCCAAGTTGGGGGAAAGATCGTTACGACTTAGCATTGATAGTATAGGAAGTTTCCCTTCTTTACGCGAAGCGTATAAGTTCTTTGGTTGAACGCCGAGTATTCACGAGAAACGTACAATAAAAACAACTCTTACTGGTAAATGCTGATACTCACCAATTATTTTTATAATTAGTAAGTACGTACATACGTTTTATAAATGAGCGTAGTTCACCATACCTGCCAACTTTTAATCCCTTCCATTATCATTTTTCCCAGTGGTATTAAAATGGAATTAAAACTTCAATTTTAAGCAAACAAATATGTTGCATACGAGCAAACTTAAGTTCCCAACCATGATAATAACGCATATTAATATATGTGCTTAATTTTTGAAAGAATAGTGGTGATCAATATCATTTAAAAATTAAGATTATAAAAGAAAAAATAGTATATAATTACTACCACTTTAAATATGAAAATAAAATCTTCCGGAAAAACCGGAAGAGTTGGCAAGTATAAGTTAACCAACGAAAAGTTTTAAAAAAAATAAATAAATAAAAAGATAAATCTGTTTGATAAAGTGGTAGCTATTATAATTTTAAATATTAATTTCAGGTGTTCTAAACGTTTTTTAAGTCGTGGTCCCCAAACATACAATATTTTTCAATCATAGAATATTTAATTCAAAGATATATTGTATGTTTCATTTATGTTACGTTAAACTATGAAAAATAAACATCGAAATAATAAGGGCCAGCAACTATGCCTTTTAATGAAGATTTTTCCGACACTCAAAATTTGACTGTTGACCTTCTGTTCGATTTAAGGCGAGTCCAAATTCTAGAGGGTCAAATCGTTTATGGAATTAAAAAAAAAACTTTTTATAGAATATATCTTATTGTTGTCATGAAACATTTCTAATTACTAGAATTACAAGAATAATGAATACTTTATTGTGTGCTTATATAATTATATTGTGTGAACACCGGTTATAAAAAATCAAGCACATTGTATACAATTCTCCCCCGATTTTATGCACAATATCGAGTAATAGAAGAAAAAACTTCTCCAGCCATATTACACTACCACGTTCAAAGTCAGTGAGCTTTTGGTATTTGTTTTTTTTTTTATCTTCTTAACGGTGTTCNAATAGCAACTCTCTATGTCAACATTTTTACTGAAAATAACGTCAACAAACGACAGTATTAAAGCAACCCTGATTTGAATGTTCGCAGTGGTGCTTCCACCGCCAAACTCAGATGTCAATCGCAAAATTTGAATAGACATCATTTTTAGTTGTATAAACAAGCCTACCAAATTTAGTAATTTAGTTTGTCACAATTACTTCCTAGTTTTGGATGTTTTGGATCTATATATACATTAAGTCCGTGTTAAATAAAAATTTTGCATGGAGTGTGTTGAGGTTTGAGTTCGAGATTAGTTAGATAGTTTGAGTTTCCTGTGCTGGCAACATCTTATTGTTTTTTATATTCCTTTTGATGTAAATAAAATTTAAGTTTTCAGTTTGTTCTACGTGACTTTCAGTCTGATTTGCTCTCAACAAAATCCAATAGAGTGAATTGTTGTGAATCTTATTTTTCTTTGCTTTTATCCCTTTTCTTTTTAGTCTTTTTAAGTAAATTTAGGATAATGTTAGAGAGGATATTTCTTACTTTACTGTACCACTTAATCGTTAGGTGGTTTAGCAAGCACAAATTTTCATGCATATATACTTTCTTTGGAAAGCAATTTTTAGTAGCGGTTACACAGAAACGATAAATATATTCAGAATAGACATTGTTTATTTGTAATTTCTAATATCTATAAAATCAAAATATTTTTTTCCATTATTTTATTAAAAGAATGGTTCCTTTTCAAAAATATATTAAAGTGGTATAACATATGCTTTATTAAGATTTATTTTTCAGACGCAAGTTAAATATGTGCCCTACATTATTTTTATAAAACAACTTACTTCAAAAAAATAAATTTTGTCTAAACGAATAAAGTAGTTAATAATAACAAGACAAAAAGTTTAAAAAGAGGTAGAAACTCAATAAATTTTTTTATTTATTATCTCTTTAGTTATTCAATATTACAACTACTAGGACTTACATTTTAAATTAGTTCTCCTTAAAGAAAATTTTTTTTGCATGCTCTTTCAATAGCAATCTAAAAAAATAAGCTTGAAAAAGTGAATAATTTTCTCTTTTATTAAAATTTTGAATTTTTTAACTTCTGCTTTTTTAGTTGTCTTTGTCACCTGTAATAAGGAGTATCCATTTGCAAATTAAATGAAAGGGCATTAACGTCATGAAAATATGAACAAGTGAAGGCCACGTTAACTGCTAAATCCAACTTTACCGCTATCTGCAAAATATTTTGTGATTAAAAAGGTTTTTGCTCCAAAATCTTCTTCTGCTATACCTCCAATGCATTCGACCGATCATCAGCTACGCAGCCCCTGCATGGAGCACAACCACTGTTACTCAAAAAAAGAAACTGGAGATTACTCAAAATAAATTCCTCAGATATATCACTGGAGCCCCCAGATCCATGAGAATGAAAGATCTAAGACGAGAGTTAAAAATCAACAAAATAGATGAGCACATAGCTGAACTATGTGCAAGTTTCTTCAGAGATGCACTCTCTTGTCATACGTGCAATTACTTTAAAAATTTTGATTTTGAGCTCATCAAAGACAACAAAAAATATAGCCCGGCAACAGCCTTTTTCCTATTCGACGGAGTTTTGTCCCGTAAATTTTGTAAATAGCTGTAAATACTTGTAAATAATTTTGCGCATTTATTATGTATTTCTCCTTTTCTCTGAGGCTATGTGGCTACTGTGCACCTGAGAAGCTCTGGGGTAATACCTCGAAGGGTAGCGAGGCAGTCTGCCACAAAATCTCTTCTCTCTCTTAAACTTGTTTGTTCAATCTCACTACTTCATTTTAATTTTCTCTCAGTAAAAGATACTGAACCCCAACTTTCACCTTTCAGTTGCGCTTCGGCGATTTATTATTTATTTCCACTCAGATGAATTAGTTGGAGCCCCTAGCGGGACTGTTGCTAAGATATCCATCACATATGAGAATGAGTATCTTCTTCTGAGTTTTTAATCTTTTTTTTTTATTTTACTAATTCTTTTAAAGCTTCATTCCGATATAAATAAAATAAATCAGCATTTCACATAAATGATTGAAATCTTGATTCATATCGGTGAGCAATATCAGCTTTCTTCAATTTTACCAAATAAAGAATTAATTACCGGGGGGAAAATTTTATTTTTTGCAATTGTTCAAGTACTTAATCCTACCTAATTCGGGTGCAAGGATTAAAAATCTGATCTTAGGTTCGCAAAAATGAATTTAATTAATAGAAAAAGAAAATATTAGAATAGAAGTTTAAAAATGATCTAGTAAAAATATGTGTATACTTTATAGAAATAATGGCCTAATATGTAATGATAAAAAAATTTTTAATAAAAAACCATTGCGAAACAAATTGCAACTCGGAACTTTCCATTTTTTGTAATAAATATTTTTAAATAGCGTTCATCTTTTAAATGGTAGTTTTTGAACTTGCCTTGGAAATTTTTCAATAGCAAGAACAGCCAATAATAAATTTTGATTTGTTTAATAAAAAACCAAAACCGTTATAAAAAATAATGAAATTTAAGTTTTTGCCTTAAACCGCCTTCTTTCATCAAAATATTGTTCCAAGTCAACTGAAGCAAAATGTAATCATTGAAGGACCTTCCTTGCCAGGCTGTATCGCCCGCTAAACACTGTGCAAAGTGTGGAGGTAGCGGGATCGAATCCCGCTGCTTCCCTGGATGCATCTTCGTGCTGTCCATTTCGGTATTATGCTATCTGTCCTTCTACATGACTAAGACTTATAAGCCATTAAAGCACACAAGCCTGCAAATGTATGTTGTACCAATAAATGAATTAAGAAATGAAATCATTGAAGTAATACTACTCAAAGAATGTACATAATTGGATTAAAAACAACACCCTCTGATTAAATAAATAATTCCAAAAACTGAAGCGGTTAGATATTACTTGATTATAAGGTTCATTCGCTTCAAAAATTGACAAATTAAAAATAAGAGTTGACATTTTTAAGCGCTCCTAAAGAGCTGCCCATTTTCAAGACTTCAATAATGAGGAACAAAAATGACTTGCAATTTAAAATGTAAAGATGCCAGCAAAAAGTGGGAAAACAAAATAACATCTGTTCATGTGATAAACCTCTCCATACCACCTCACCGTATGGTTTTTTTCAATGTCTTTTTCATCTTTTTTTATTTCTCGGCTGCTAACCTTTACTTTTCCATTTTTTGTTGACAACTTTACGTTTTATATTTCAGTTCACTTTTGATTCTTCTCACTCACGCTTGGCAAATCTTGAAAATGGGTGTCTAGTTTTTTGAGCTTGTTTTGTGACATCTCGACTGGTATCTCCAATTTGTATAATTGAATGAAGCTTTTAATTAATTAAATCCCTTAGATATTGTTAAAAGCAACAAACTTTGAAATTAACAATGACAGTCCGTCCACCTACTGCTCTTTTCGCAAAATATTTCATGGAATGGCAGACATTTAAAAACGTGAGCTTTCATAGATTTTGTTATTTTTCCCAACTGGTTCCCTGGTCGTCGAGCTACCGAAGCAGGGGTGCCATCCCCTCTGCAGAGGATCAAAATTGTGATGGCATGTCTTCGGATCATCCTCAGGGATGTTTCCCAGACCGTCGCCAATAGCCCATTGTCCAGCTTTAGTGCGACGTAAATTCACAACAACAACCAACTGGTTCCCTTTTTAAACAGTACGCGCAGACTACTTATAAAGCACCGTGTGGAGGTTTTTTGATGTAGGAGGCAAGGGTTAGGTCCCAAAGTTGGTTTGAAGTCAACCCTGCTTCAGATCGATTGGTAGATTTTTGTCAGAGAAATTAAAGTTGCCTGGGTGCAATACTGACTACATTGCCACGTCACAATCAGCAATTGGCCACATAGTAGTTCCTTTATATCCACGAATCTTCTGGCACACAATGGAGTGTATTGGGGATGCTTCACTTTTATTCTAGTCAATAAATAAAATAAATGATGAACCAATTGATAAATAAATGTATAAATAAATGAAAAAAGTAACTCATTCGCTGCTAACGACATAAATTTTCATTATTCAACGAATCGAATGACAAATGATTTAGGAATTGGCAAGTCTCGTGCTTTTGAATGAAATGGGGGGAAATTAATAATAAATTATTTGTGAACAAGAAATTTGCTGATCTTATTTGAATCTTATTTATTTATTGAATTTAAAAAGTGAACAATATAAAATTGATCCAGATTTAGGAAATTTGATTCACTGAGAAAAAAAGTATGGTGAAAACAACTTAAACATGGTGAAATTTACCGTGTTGCTGATTCTATGGGAACACCAAAGAAGTTCATTAATCTTTACTGAAGGGCTTTGGTCACAATATCGGTTAAAATTAACAATAAAATCAGGTTTTATAATATGGTATAAAACTTGATAACTTTATTCATGATACTTTAGAGCAAATTACAAAAACCATTTATTTGGTTAAATTTAAATTTTGGTTTTGTATTTTTTTATTAAATAGGTGGTAATAGGAACTATATTTGTGAAAATCAGAATTTCTGTAAGCCGTATTACCACACCGACGAAAAAAATACCAAATGAATGGTTTAATTACAAAATGTTTTATTTTTATTAAGCAGATTTGTTTTTACCAGACAATATCGTTACTATTCAGAACGGTAATTTAACCATAATTTATTTCTATGCGCATTATGCCTAATTTTTCAAGTTAATAAATAAAATAAATCAAGCATATTAGCAGATGTGAGAAAAGTGATTATTTTAAAATAATAGTTGATAATTCGAAATCGGTTGAATTAATCTTTGCCTTTTCTTCTAGTAGCAGAGCAAGGGTTTTTCAAGGGATTTCCCACCTAATTGATGACCACTTAATTTTCGTCGGAGTATAATTCTTAATATTTTCTTTCATGAACGGAAGAGAGCTTCTGTTCTTTAACCCCCGAAACTTTTGATGCAGTTCATTTCAAACGAGCTTCTCATTCATTTTTCAGAATCGTTATTTAATATTTTATTTTTTATGCCCTGATGTTTATTAAAGCTTATTTTAATTAGGCTAAAATCTATGCAGTCTGCTATTTACTGTTCACTAATTCTCGCAGCTTTCCAATTCTATTTCTACAAATAAATTGTAAGAAATGGCCAATCAAATCTTCTTATAGAGAAATTTATGTTAGGTCACAGTGATCTTCCGTGACCTCCAATCCTGCTCAAATGCTAAAAAGCACATTTTGAAAGTTAATTCGAAATAGAAAAGTTATAGAAGCGTTTTACATCATAAATCTATGATTATATTCGTTAAGCAATTCAAAGTCGTAATATATTCTAAAATATTTTTAATTCGTTATTTTTCTGATTTGAATTTTATAGTTTCATCTCATCTAAACTTGCATATTGAATACATTTTAAGAAGCATCAGCATAATGTTCTTTTGATTGTCTGCTTCCGGCATATGCGAGTCTGCGTAGACAAATCAAAGAAGAAAGTTTAAAAAAAAAAAGATTTAAACATGAAATACTTTTTGAATTGACAACAAAATTTTGAATAGTATACTAAATTTCTAAAAATATACAACGCAAATTTCAATGAAATTAAATGAATTTTTCAAAATTATTCATTTAAATATATTAATAGAAAATATTGATATGAAACATAAATTTAAGAAACGTTCATACATATATCAAATTCTTAATGCTTGGTTAAAAAAATTATCAAACAAATGTTGCTGCAAAGACTAAATAAATTAAAGTGAGTGATAATTCACCACTTTACATTTGCAAAATTAAATTAAAAATAGGAATAAATCTGACAAAATTAAAATAAACTATCACAGCATATATACAAGCTAAACGCAGAGTTTTTCGATAAAGCCATAGAATGTAAAGCAGCAAATTTTAATGAAATCTTTAAATTTGAAAATTATATCAAAAATAAAAACTACAGACCAATAGCTGCACATTTCACCTCCGACGCCTCATATCATAACTATCAAAACAAATAATTTCATCAACCTTTCTGAAAATAACGTTTACTCATGCTGATACAATTCTGAACAACTCCAAAATCAAACAAACACAGTTCAGAGCAAGCTGCTCAATTTATTTTTGATTCCTTTTTAGTTATTCAAGCAAAGAGCTTGAAACATTCATAAAAGCAACTCCATTGCCTGCTTACCTCATTGCTCAACCAAAACTGTTCAAAAATTCCAGATGAATGGGATAGGGGACGCTTCGCGGCCCAGGTGCCCAGTAAAATCTAAACACTAGGACTAGGAAATTAAAATAAAAATTTACTCAACTCATGAGTTTTTAATTATCTTGCCTTCGACGGTAACCGGTGACCCCCTTAACCCGTTTTGTCCCGACTTTATATATTGAAATGATACAAGAAGTGGTTTTATGGAAAAGGTGGTATAATATATTATCGAAATTAATTGGTGTTTCTACTGTTAGGGCATTCAAAAAGTCTTTGATAGATCAAAAAGTGTTTGCTCCTTTTAATTCTAGATCTAGTCAGAAATAACTAAATCATTGTAGTATCTGAGAATCTTCTAATTCACCCAGATAAATGAAAATACTGAAAAAAGTTTCCCACCACAATGAATGTCTTTGAAAACAGGAACTGTCCTAAATATATGACGCTGGGCGTTAACCGGTTAATGTTACGAAGAAACTCAGTGCCGGTCACTGGTGACTCGCATGGCATTCAGCGTGTTTGATCATCACCTCCTACATCGGAAAGCCTCCACACGGTTTTTCATAAGTAGTCTGCGCAGACTATTTAAAAAGTTAACCAGTTGTGCTCATGAACCCAAATTCTTTTGTGAAAGTAATTGGGAGAAGTTTATAATACATATTTTTGAATTGAATTTGTGGTGGTTGGGAAGTAAATAAAACAAACCAACCATATGAAAGAATTTTCTAGATATATATTTGCTACCACTTTCTTAATTTTACTAGATTTTTTATTAAATTGCTCTATTGTGAACTTGTCTACTTTCACAGTGGTATAATCAAACTACCTGTAAGAAACCGTGTGGAGGCTTTCAATTATAGGAGGCGTTGGTTTGAGATTGCTTTGATTTGGAATTTAGTATTGTTTCTGGGGTACTAGGCCGCTTGAGATTTTTTTCGGACTTAATCGATGTGGCTGTTTGTATATTAGGTAGATAGTTGTGCCAATTTAGTTTATCGTTTGTGGCAAGTGAGAACTGGAACAAAGAGGTTTTGCATATGAACTAAAATTACTTTAGCAATCACTAGAATAAATTTTTTTCAAAAAGCATTAAAAAATAGCATACCTATATATATTCGCAAAGGACTTCATATTATTGGCCTAGCCAGTAAATTAGCAAAACTTCCAAATCCTTAGTTAATTAATTCAATTTTCTACCAAGGGTTTCTGTTCTCAAAATATTAAATTAGAAAGGTTAGTTTTCAAGCATACTTTTACAAACTTTATAAGAACTTTAGTAACTAATACATAAAGAGCGTATATAAAATGCCTCTTTTTTCCACTTATATCTTGATAAATTTTTTAAATTGGTAAGCAAAAAAATAGACAAAGTTTGGAAAAGTTTGTAGGGTTTTTTCACTGCCATTTTCTAAACTTTTATGTTGAAATCAGAACATTCGAAAGCAAAATATATTTCTTTATCTACCACTTATGTTATTTGATACTATTTTATAAACCTTCAAATTGCACGGTCTATCAACATACAGAAATAAAAACCTTTACCTGTTAATTTCTTAATTGGTAAACGCTGTGTAATATTTGTTTATAGTAAATGCCTGACCAAGGGCAGCATGATGATTTAAAAATTTTGTAAATAATATCTAGTTTTTTCGAAATAAACTTTAAGTGCGGAATAACTAATCTGTATTGCTTACAAATAATGAACTTAGTTTCCAAAAATGTGAAACGGTCAACCAATTAAACTTGCTGCGTTTTACTTACTTTCGTAGAAGCTAGTATTCACCAATTACTTTCATAATTAGTAAACACTCAGATAAAATTTATTGTATTGTGTTGTAATATTGGTCGATTTGAGAAATGTAAAATAATAAAAAGATAAATATATTTCATAAAGTGGTAGTTATCTTAAGTTTAAATATTAACTTCAAGTGTTTCTAAGCGTTTTTTTTTTAAGTCGTGGCTCCTAGACATATATTTCTCAGTCATGGAATATTTAGTACCAAATATATAGTATGCTTCATATATGTTATGTAAAGCTATGAAAGATGAACAACGAAGTAATAACGGCCAGCAACTATGCTTCTTACTGAAGGTTTTTTCTGAGACTCAAAATTTGACTGTTGACCTTTAGTTAAGTAAACTGGATCACTTTTGTATTGATATATTTTGGTTTGGTTATATAAATATAATATTAGAAAGCACTTTTTAGCGGATCTAATCGTGAGAGCTAACGATGATATTGTATATGGTGAGTGGGTTACATTAAAATATAATTTTGCAACTTTCTTCAACCCATCCAAAAATTTAAAAAGTGGTTGCAAAACTACTTCGTTTCCGCTCTTTTTTTTAAAAGAAATTATACTTTCACGATTACCACAAACACAAATAATTCAGTATTTAAGTACTTCAAATGTTCATTAGATTGAAGTTGTAGCTATAATAATAAGTTTGCTTCTATATTTATGATATCTTGCGTACGATTTTTTTAATATTTTAAACTATATGAACTTTAAAATAGTTTTTTTAGAATATCAACTTACATGTAATATAATAGGAGCTTTATTATGACTTAACAATAGTTACCAAGGAACTATTATAATAAATATGGATATTCGCGTATAACACATTTCACAGTCGTTTTGTATCAAAAACTAGTTGCAAAAGAGATTTTCTCGTACAAGTATATTCTTGACTCTACAATATAACTAGTAGAAGAAAGTGCTATACAACAGCTTTTAAATCATTTAAAAGTAATAGTGTGGAAAATAAGTTTAAGTAAATAAAGAATAATACATTGACTAAGCTACCTTGAGAATTATTGTATTGTTTTCAAAACGAAAAGAAACTTGACTGCCCTGTGGATGGTTCTCGGAATGAGTAATATATTACTATTGGCCTATCCAAGCGTCCCAGGCATGTTCTCTAGGCTTAAGGTCTAGAAAATATCTTCTTTTTCCTGAAATTGATCGACCATCAGAAGTGCTCTGTATTATGCCGCATTGTCTTCCATTATAGTGAAATCAGGATCCTCTGCACCTCTTAAAAGGCTGAACAAAGAACTCAAAGATATCATTCCTATATTTCACACTAGTCACAGTACCTCCTTTAACGTCTAGAAGGGGTGTGCGGAATACTGTCATAATTCCTTCCCAGAGCATTAAACTTCCGCCGATCTAGCGGTGGATTTCTCGAACATGTGTCGCTGTTCTCCTTGTGAAAGTATGTCGAGAATCAGTGGTGAATCTGAAGAGAGGAAACGCATCAGTGAAGGGAGCCTCCTAATATTGACGCGAGCTCCAATCTGTATGATCTGTAAATCATCCTAAGCGGACTCTTTTGATTGGCAGAAGTCAACTGGATGCAAACAGCAGGTCTTCTTGCAAACACCTCTCTATCGAGATGCCACCTGGAAACAGGACCCATGGAAATCCGGCTTCCGGTGGCCACATAAAAGTAAGGAGAGTGCTGAGTAGCTGTAGAATCCTGCAACGCCTCTCTGTAATCAGAAAATACCGATCTTCGTTAACCATTGTGGCTCTTAGCCAATCTTCTTTTTGACAGATCAGGAATCTTGAAATTGCTTTCATAAATTGCAATCGACTCGAAGCGTTAGATTGAATTCACTACAAATCTGGATTTGAGACCAACGATGGCTCAGGGGAGAGAGCGTTCGCCTCTTCTTAATGTGAACCGGTTTTGAATCCCAGCGAAGGCTGAGCGATACGAATTGCGCATCGTTGAACATTACGGAGTTGAACATTAGTAGCCCTATCATTTGCATACCTGCCAACTTTCACGCATTTGGCGTAAAATTTTATTTCTATATTTAAAGTGGTAGTAAATGTAGGCTTTCTATACATTCCTTGCATTTATAAACTTTTTTGAGCACCATCATTTTTTTTTAAAAATTGAGCATATATATTAATATGTGTTATTGTCGCGGCTCTCCGTTTAAGCTTTTTCGAAACACGGAGTATATTGCTGACTAAAACTAATATTCCATATTACTACCACTGGGGAGAATCATCTTCAAAAGGATTAAAAGTTGGCAGGTATGCATAAGTAGTCATAAACCCAACAATTGGATTATGCAAAGTATTCACATTACGATAGATTTTTTTCACGAGAAACGTACAGTGAAAACTATGGTCTTAAGCTTTAAAGTCAATTTATATTTGTAAACGCTGGTACTCACCAATTAATTTTATAATTAGTAAATACTTACAACACCGAACGATGATATCACTAAACATATCAAATAATCTAAAAAATTAAATCAATAAAAAGTGAAATATATTTCGTAAAGTGGTAGCTATTTTATTTTAAATATTAGTTTCATGGGTTCTAAACGTTTTTTAAGTCGTGGCTCCCAAACATACAATATTTCTCATTCTTAAACATTAATATTTGAAAACTATACATATAGAATGTTTCATATATGCAATGTAGAACTAAGAAAAATGAACAACGAAATAATAACGGCCAGCAACTATGATTTTCCGACACTCAAAATTTGACTGTTGACCTTCATTAAAGTAAACTTGAGTCTAAATTCTAGAGAGTCAGTTCGTTTATGGATGTAAAACTAAAAAAAATTTCATAAAATGTATCTTATTTTTGTCATGAAATATTTCTAATTACTAGAATTAAAAGAATAATGAATAATTTTTAGTGTGCTTATATAATTGAGAAAATTTTATTTATTAATATCTTTTCTTCTTCCTACTTCTTTCCGATTTTATCATATTTTATAGGTTCCATGGACGAACAGCTTCCTTGTTAATATCGTTTTTCTTTTCATTAATTTAATTATTTTTTCTTTCTTATATATATATATATATATATATATATATATATAATAAAGAAAAAATAATTAAATTAATGAAAAGAAAAACGATATTAACAAGGAAGCTGTTCGTCCATGGAACCTATAAAATATGATAAAATCGGAAAGAAGTAGGAAGAAGAAAAGATATTAATAAATAAAATTTTCTCAATTATATAAGCACACTAAAAATTATTCATTATTCTTTTAATTCTAGTAATTAGAAATATTTCATGACAAAAATAAGATACATTTTATGAAATTTTTTTTAGTTTTACATCCATAAACGAACTGACTCTCTAGAATTTAGACTCAAGTTTACTTTAATGAAGGTCAACAGTCAAATTTTGAGTGTCGGAAAATCATAGTTGCTGGCCGTTATTATTTCGTTGTTCATTTTTCTTAGTTCTACATTGCATATATGAAACATTCTATATGTATAGTTTTCAAATATTAATGTTTAAGAATGAGAAATATTGTATGTTTGGGAGCCACGACTTAAAAAACGTTTAGAACCCATGAAACTAATATTTAAAATAAAATAGCTACCACTTTACGAAATATATTTCACTTTTTATTGATTTAATTTTTTAGATTATTTGATATGTTTAGTGATATCATCGTTCGGTGTTGTAAGTATTTACTAATTATAAAATTAATTGGTGAGTACCAGCGTTTACAAATATAAATTGACTTTAAAGCTTAAGACCATAGTTTTCACTGTACGTTTCTCGTGAAAAAAATCTATCGTAATGTGAATACTTTGCATAATCCAATTGTTGGGTTTATGACTACTTATGCATACCTGCCAACTTTTAATCCTTTTGAAGATGATTCTCCCCAGTGGTAGTAATATGGAATATTAGTTTTAGTCAGCAATATACTCCGTGTTTCGAAAAAGCTTAAACGGAGAGCCGCGACAATAACACATATTAATATATATGCTCAATTTTTAAAAAAAAATGATGGTGCTCAAAAAAGTTTATAAATGCAAGGAATGTATAGAAAGCCTACATTTACTACCACTTTAAATATAGAAATAAAATTTTACGCCAAATGCGTGAAAGTTGGCAGGTATGCAAATGATAGGGCTACTAATGTTCAACTCCGTAATGTTCAACGATGCGCAATTCGTATCGCTCAGCCTTCGCTGGGATTCAAAACCGGTTCACATTAAGAAGAGGCGAACGCTCTCTCCCCTGAGCCATCGTTGGTCTCAAATCCAGATTTGTAGTGAATTCAATCTAACGCTTCGAGTCGATTGCAATTTATGAAAGCAATTTCAAGATTCCTGATCTGTCAAAAAGAAGATTGGCTAAGAGCCACAATGGTTAACGAAGATCGGTATTTTCTGATTACAGAGAGGCGTTGCAGGATTCTACAGCTACTCAGCACTCTCCTTACTTTTATGTGGCCACCGGAAGCCGGATTTCCATGGGTCCTGTTTCCAGGTGGCATCTCGATAGAGAGGTGTTTGCAAGAAGACCTGCTGTTTGCATCCAGTTGACTTCTGCCAATCAAAAGAGTCCGCTTAGGATGATTTACAGATCATACAGATTGGAGCTCGCGTCAATATTAGGAGGCTCCCTTCACTGATGCGTTTCCTCTCTTNTAAATAAATACAAGAAAACACGAAGAAAGTTAAGAAAAACAATAAGTTTCATTTATTGCGCTTAAGCTGCAAGTAAACAGAACCCATTAGATAAGTTCAAAATGAAGAATAAAACCAAGAGAAATTAAAGACATATGAAAAAAGGGGGAAATAGTAAGTAAAAAAATAACAAACAACAGTTTAAAAAAAAAAAGGGATGAAATTTTATTTAAAAAACCGGAAAAAAAAAGATATAATCTTTTCATCAGCCCACACGATTATATACGTAAAACAGAGTGCTTTCTGATATTGTATCAATAAAGCCAAAGCAAAATATATTAACACAATAGTGTGAGGAGCACTCAAAATATTTTTTTATAAAAATTACAACAAATAAAGTAGAACACAAAAAGTAAAAATAACATGTAAAAACAGAAAATAAAATAAAATAAAGTAAAAAACAGAATAAAATGGACTATAAAGCGAGTAGCGAAATCAGATCAACTTACATGGACGGAAATTTTTCAAGAATGATTTAAAAATGTTTTCGCAGAAAGATTGCCAGATTACAAAATATGAAAACAAAAGCGCAAATTGAGTGTAACAAGAGGTGCAGTAAGAACGACACTTTAAAACCCTCTTGTTACACTCAATTTTTTATTCAATCTTACTTCTACTAGGACTTACATTTTAAATTATTTATCCTTGAAGCAAAAGAAGAAAAAAATTTCGTGCTGTTTCAATAGCGAATTAAAAAATTATGCTTATAAAAGTGAAAAATTCCCCCGTGTGGTGATGGGTGACCGGTGCATGTTAAATTTGTCGGGTCACAATGCCCTCTATGTTCCATAACAAATCAATACCTCTGGGGTACTGAATTGGAGATTGGTCGTTCTCTGGTTCAGGTCAAAATTGCGATCTGCGGACGAATGTTATAATGGTTATCTATGGTTTAAAACTAGAGTTTGAAAAATGTTGCCACGTCTTTTATACTATTGAACTAGTACTTAAACTTTCGCACTCGGAGTTCTTTCAACTGTTAAAAAAATGGACGCAACCACTAACTATTTGAAAGATTTTTTACATACGTACTTACCTTATAATATTCGGAGATCACTGAATGAGGTGGTAACTAAACATTAAGTTGAAAAAAATTTCACATTTAGAGTGGTGGGAAATTTACAGGTGACAGTGGTGACTGACAGTTATCTCTCGAGTGCAAAAAGGGTTAATAATTGTAGTAGTAGTTACGAAACAATCACTGAAAAAAACGTCAACAGTGGTTCCTATAAAATTTGTGTTTCATTAAGTTTGTAGCTAGTTTTATATGCTTATACTATTTTTCAATAACTGTAGTATTATTTCTCCCGCTTAAATGATTATGTGAATAATTTTTTTAAATAAAAAAAATTCTAAATACGTAGGTATATCTAAATTAGTATGTAAATTCAATATGCGTATGTAAATTCGAAAGCATGCTATGGATTAATCAAAATTTTAATAAATAATGTATATCTATCCAGCTTTTGTATTTTTTAAAAAGGGAGTGCAGCAAATTTGGTTGGAAAACACTGTTGAATTGTATTTTGCATTTAACATTTTACCTTATTTTATAAAAGGTTTTGAACATTCACCCAACCAATTTTCGAGTTGGTGACTAACATTTCTCAACTCCTACGCCTTATAATTTTGAACCCAATCCAGAAGACAATGGATCGACTGGATCAAGCAAACAGGTAAGCAAGCATTCGTGGAAGACTCTGTATTAGTCGTTTAGCTAAACGACTTAACTTCCGTAACTTCCTTAACACGTAACTAGTCAACTTCCTTTTTCGCTTCATTTCATGCTTTCTTGCAAAAATAGTTGTAGTAATGTACAAACAACGCCAATAAACTAACTAAATAAGATTGCGTAGAATTACAATGCGTTTATCTATGAAATTTGAGGTAAATATAAATGTCTGTACCACCCTAGTACATTTTCAATGACTACAATTGTGCAGCGAGACTTGATGCTTAGTTCGTCATTTTTGTACATTTTTAGTTTCTTTGTTTGCCTTTATGTTATTCCTTTGCTTTTACAGTACAAATATAAACTTTTACATTAACTCACTTTTTCGCAGTGTCCTTTATAAAATGCGGATTTTATTTTCAGTGTAGAAAATATTGGTCTCAAAACTCAAAAATAGTTAATTGTTACAATTTTTTTTTTTTTTTTACTGTCGAAACAAGGTATGAAGAAAAGACAAGATATGAAGATGTTTTTGTTATATTTTAATAAGACAAATGTTAATAGTATGTCGCTTTGAAGTCAATTAATACGGGGTGATCATACTTTGGAAAAATTTAAAAAGTGGTTTCAAGAACCTTATTGAAAATTTTAATTTCATACTATATATTTTTACGAATTATCGGTAAGTTCTAACAGTGATATTTAATTAGAAAACATTTTTAATTTTTCATTTCAGTAGGGAGGAATTAGTTAAATTATATTGTTTTCTAGATATTTTTAAGCCTTTCAGAACAATGGCTACTTAATTAGTATTACTTTTTACCATAAAAAGTCAAAGTGTCAGTAAGTGGCAAGAAAATATTCATTTGGTATTAACAGTTACGTATGACCACTTTTTCACCTATTTGTTTTTCACACGAAACCACGTTTTGTGTTCTAAGTGAAACTTTATTTTTTTTAAAAAAAGCTCTTGATATTGGGCCATAATGGGTTAAAAACTTCATTTTCTTTCTTGAAATTAATAAAGATGGTAATAGGCCGTATCGTACACCCTCCTAAAATCGAAATACAGCACAATTATTATTGCATTTCTTGTTGTCCAATAATTCCTTGTGTGTGTAAATAGTCATTATTCATTTATATCACTGTATGATTCAAAAAGAATATACAACTAAACAAAAACAGAACGAAAAAAAAAACAGAATTCTGATTGTCACTATTTTTCAAGCTGTTCTGGTTGGTGTTGCATTATATATTCTATACAAACAAAAAAGCAGTCTAAACACGTGAATTCAAAGACGTTTTCAATTTTGTTTCACCTAAGAAAGACTTGTTATACATAACATTGAACAGGATATACTTTTCTGCACTTACGTTTGAGAATCCCTGAATTCTCAGAAGATTCAAAGGAAACAAGATTGAAATTGCCATTCGATTCTACCTCGTGACGGGGACAGTCGCGCTGCATTTTTTCTCTCGTCGATCTCAGGGGCATTCTGACATAGTTTTTTACTTCCCTCACACACAAAAACGCTCGAATCGAGTTCTGAAGTTCGAAAGAAATTTACGTAGCTGTTGACTTTTTATGTTTCTATAATTCACCCGTTTTTCGTTCTTTAGATGTAGAAGAGTATATTAAAAAAAAAACTTTTTTTTTGTCAATTTTTATACTTTTTGAACTGAAAAATGTTTTTAACAAGGATCACAAAAAAAAATATTTACTGGTTATTCCATAATCACGCGAGTCAGAGGGGTCAGCTACTCTCCGGACATTTTTTTAAGTCGAGAAATAAATGATTGTTATGTTTTGTTATGATTGGCAATATAATTTATTTTCAAAAAGTAGTAATGCATATTGTAAAGAGTTTTTTAAAAGTAAACAACTTTAAAAAAAAACAATAAAAATTTCTTGACTATAAATATATTTTTCTTTATTTATTTGAATATTTTAAAAACTTTTTGTACTTAACAAAAAAAGTTCATGAAAAAGTATGAGGTAAAAAAGTTTGAACCAAAATTTAGGTCAAGAAGAGTCAGCAGAATTGTGGTCATCATAAGCTTGTGGTCATCATATGCGTGTTTGAAACGGAGTGATCTGCTTTAACTTTGTATTTTTCAAAATTTAATGGAAAAGGAGATGGTAATTAATGTGTTTATAGTCCGGTATCGAGAAAACTGCGAACTATTACAAATTTGGTGCAGATGTCAAAATGTTCTATGGGAATAAGAAAGTGAGAATTTTAAAAGGAAACAAAAATATATTTGTTTTTGTTACCAGGGGAGTAAACAGCACAGCAAAAAGATTTTTGTGTTAAATCAACGATACGAATACTCAAAATTAACATATTTCATGTACAGTGCGCAAAATAAAGAACGGAAAACCCTAATTAACATGCGTACCTGGTCTTATCCTATTATTAGTTTAATAAGACCGGTTGATTCGACTGTTTTATATAGTAAAAATCTTTTATAGGAAAATTTTTTTATAAAAAATGTAGTGCGTCTATGATTTTTCAAGAATGATATATTGTACACAAATCAGCTATGAGTATTTAGATTAAATCTAACAATTTCTTGGTCGAACAGCTTAGCTACTCAGTCTTGTTCTCACTTTTCCATAGAAGTAAAAAACTTGTAGTTTTCATACCTAAAAACCCTTGGAACTTTTTTGTTTATTTTGCTCTCATTTTTACTTAATTCGTCATAAAAATATTTAAGGATATTAATTTTCAAGACTAGTTTTTTACCTCTGCATTAAGACAGGAAAAATTAGTTTTTAATTCAGTTACTTTGCAAATACTTTAAGGGTGTTTTTTGAAATGCTCTTCAATTGCATGAAATGATGTTTTTTTTTTGAATAATATGCTACTTTCATAACTGATGAGAATTTGCAACAGTTACTCATGACCGTTAGGACAATTTTAGCCCAGCTTTAGCCAGAGCCTTACACGTTAATTCGAAAAGCAGCGCAAAACCTCAATATAGAGAAAAGAAACAGTTTCAAGACAATGAGAACTGTTGGTTGTCTAATTTTATAATATTCAAAAACATACTTTAATGCTGCGTTATCTGGGCTCATTAAAAAAATGGAAATAAGGTAATGATTTCGATAGTTTTCATGTAGGTTGAAAAATATCGCTAAATTCGCGACTTTTAGAAAAGTTTAATAGTTTTTGAAATATTTATTTATTCGTTCTAAAGCCCAAATAATTCTTTACAGCGGGATGGTTAATACAGTTTGAAATTATAGCTTTATTTCAAGTATAAAGCACTTAAACTGTGGCTTTTTTTTAATATTTTCCTTTGCGAAAGAACTTTTAAAAACCTTGTTTAGACACAATTTGGCTAATTGAACTTGTATTCTTATGATTGAATTCTTGCTTTCTGATGGTGGGTAAAAAAAAAAATATCACACTTTAAAAACTAAGGTTCTCAGATTAAAACATAAGACAGTAAGAAAAAGAAAACTTTTTTAAAAAATGTCCTTGTTCATCGAAAGTAAGTGATCTTCGATCGATTTAAATATTGAAATATTTCCCCAATTAAGACTAACAAAGATGTTTTTCACGAGGGCGGCGCCATTCTGTTCTCAAAAGACAGGAGCAAGCTCCTCTCAATTCAAGATCATTAGGGATTAAGATCTTTAATAATAATTGAATCCCGTAGGCTACTTGATAATGAATGAAGATACTGGCGACGAATTCTGGCGACCGCTAATCTCGGCCGCTTTGTTGTTCTTGTCAAAAACAAGGTTTAAATATCTCGCCAAAGAATTTTCTAGAGTTTTGTGTACCTTATGGCTTAAGCGAAATGAAGAGCGCTTGGTGCCTAATGTTTAATAGATTTTCCATGACAATGGGGTGAAATAATTACTGCCTTGGCTAGCGATCCACTTTGGGGCTTAGATTAAAAGAGATTTGCGTTTGTTTGCGCCAACGTGTTAATAAGAGATGCTTTTCAACTATATGTGATAAATCTGTTGGGAAACAACCCATTGATGAGAATCTTGATCGCAATTTGAAATAAAAGATTCTCATAAGATTTTCCAACAGGAATACCTGGCATTTCGGAATCGTTATTGTCTTTAGGGGGGAGTATTCTTTGTCAAGGTATAATTAAAGTTTTTATACTGTTTGATGAGTTTTTGACGTTATTTTCTTTTTAAAAAAATTATAAATTACGTGTTTCATTAAATTGATATTTTTTTACCAATACTAAAATTTAATTTACTATTGTTTTCGTCGATGCAATAAACTTGCCTAAAAAAATATAAAACGTGGTTACCAACCAATAAAGATTAAAGCGAACAAAATTTTCAATTTTTTATTTTGAAAGAATTAATTTCTTTCGTATCTCTGATCTGAACTCGCATAAAAAGCTTAGTGGATAAACCAGGTAAATGACATTGTCAGGGGTATTTGTGATTCTGTTGTGAAAATAACATTAAGTGGGCGCGTGGATATGGGTATCCTTAACGTAATAGAATTGATTTTGCTTTCACTTTAATTTTAACAAAACTAATCCACATTATTTTTAACATGTTTGCACGAATTTTATTTCAAATTAGGTAGTAGTAAATAAAATAATTAATTATTTTGGAATACGTTCATCGAATTCACCGCAACTTTGTGTTTTCTCAACGCTTAGAGTTGATCTAAAAATATCATTTTTAAAAACTGTGGTATGGAATTGGCGCTTTAACTAAGTTGATAATTTCAAAAGTAATTAGTACTTAAATTTTAGCAAATATTGAACACATGAATTCGAATATAACTACATGCATTATTAATAAACATTATAGAGAACACTAAATGTCTTTGCATCATTGAAAATTGCTTCTGAAAAAGAAAAAAAATAATAATAATGCTATCATATTCCACCCCTTAACTCATCTGGGCGCAGCAAACTATGATTGAATATTTTGCACAAACAGTGGATCAGCCATTTCGATCTTTAACTTCGGGTTTAAAGTAAAAAGATACATAAAGGTCTCTATGCTGTTTAAAAAATATTGGTTGCTAAGAAATGGTGGACACTTAAAGCAAATAATAATACATTTTTAGTGGTTTGTAACATTTTTTGAAAAAGCATTAATAGACATCTGCTAAAAGGGATTAATAAAAAGTACACTGAGATGCCAACTTGTACCACTTTAAAAAAAAAATACTTTCCAGTGGCAACGAAATTTAAGTTGTTTTTAGTTTATTTTTCATTTTAAGTAATTTTTCAACCACTACGCATCAAAAATTAAAATCTGATGAAATTTAAATTAATTAATTAATTAAAATTAAATTATCTGAATTGCAACTTTAATGCGTTGATCCTGTGGTTACACTTATAAAGAGTAAACGTAATTATCAATATTCTGCAAATTTTGCTATATATTTCGCTACCAATTTATTGAAATATTTGCAGAAAGTAGAGCAGTTGACCTCCCTAAGTGCATCAAGGTGGGCGAGAGTTTTGGATGTTAAGGCTCATACGTATTTTTTACAAAAAAAAATATTTAATTAAATTAAATTAATTAAATGCTGCAAACAAAACAATGGCCAAACTGAAGCAAACTTAATGGCACTTATGTAGATGCATGAATTACAAATACGGGTTCAAAAATCACTAAAAGCATTTAAGATGAAGTAAATTTTTTAAAAAAACTGATAATAATTGATTTTTCTCATAATAAAATCTATAAAAGTACTATAACCATAAAAGGAAACAATATTTTTACCATTACAATAACTTATTTATGTAAGTATATCTTAAATAAGTATATTCTAAAAGGAAAAAAAATTGTCCTATTTTAAAAACGAATTTAAATGATAATTTTGATACATCATTTTTGTAAATTACACCATTAAAAAATTACAAAATCGTGAAGTTTTCTTTCTTTTTCTTTTAAAAATAGTCATGAAAATAATGTTTTTTAGCAATTCAGAGTGGTAAACATTAGCAAAATATAAAAAAAATGGTTCTGAATAGAATAAAAACATCTAAAAATTTGCGAATCGCATGAATTTTTAAATTTCCAATTTCCCTTTACAATTAGAATTACATTTCTAATAAATTATGCAAAGTGGAGAAATGAATAAAAACGCTAAAAGCAAATGCAGCCATTAGTAATTTGATGAAAGGTAATTATCTCCCGAAAGATTATACAATTTTCTTTGACTAATGAAGGCCTGAAGTTCAAGGCATTGAGATTAAATGGGTGAATATATGTTTTAGCATAAATACGCTAATTTAATCGATTTGTTAAATCTAGTTTCTAGATTATTGGGAAAAGTTTTACGTAGTTATTCCTTGTTGGTTACATCGTTTATTCTTGTTAATCAAAATAAGAAAATTGCATGAAGTTTCATGGATCTTCAATTAATTGATTATAAACACAATTTACCATAATTTCATTACCAACATTTATATTAATAAGTGTGAAATCTAATGAAACAATACAATCTTAATGTTCGATTGCTCTAAAGCTAAATATCTTAAACAGTTAGTAAAGAAATTAATAAAGTATTAAATTATNAATTGCATGAAGTTTCATGGATCTTCAATTAATTGATTATAAACACAATTTACCATAATTTCATTACCAACATTTAAATTAATAAGTGTGAAATCTAATGAAACAATACAATCTTAATGTTCGATTGCTCTAAAGCTGAATATCTTAAACAGTTAGTAAAGAAATTAATAAAGTATTAAATTATTTGCTTCGGTAATTAATACTTCTAGATATTGTCAGGGGATTTACGCAAGTTTAATGAACGAAATAGGCGCTTATACTTCCGTTTTGACAAGGCGCACTCTGTACCAATAAAAAAATAATAATAAATAAAATAAAATAACTGAATGAATAAATAAAAAATAGTAAAAAAAACTCAATATTTATTTTTTACAAAATTAGGATTTTTTTTTCTCCTGCAAATTGACTACTGTCGAAAGCTAAACACCTAAGTTGACCTCTGTAATTAAGAACTGAATTCACCCTCGCGAAATTTCTGCAACGTGGTCACCAGTCTATCTTGAATGTTGACCGGCGAACTAAGTCAAATTTTTCTAGGAGAGTTCCAATTTTAAGCTATTTATAAACTTTAATAAAAAGAACTTTTTCAGATTTATTTACTTACTTTTCTTTTTTTTATTTTTAGATTTTATATTACGTTCTGAAATTTCACTG
Source organism: Parasteatoda tepidariorum (assembly GCF_043381705.1). NCBI lineage: Eukaryota > Metazoa > Arthropoda > Arachnida > Araneae > Theridiidae > Parasteatoda > Parasteatoda tepidariorum. Next base: position 13,747,732 of record NC_092209.1, read on the forward strand.
AATAATGAAAAGTATGGATGGTGTTTTCAATAGAAATGTAAACAATAACAATCTCGAGCCCGGGACCTACTCTAGTTCCGGTTAAAAAGTTTGCAGCTGCTTACTACATGTTATTCTGATAGGCGATGTTTTCAAACGGATAATTTTGTTTTCAATAAAAGAAATGAACTAGATAATTTCTGAGCTCAAATCTGCCGTATTTCATAAGATATTAATGTTATTATGTAATTCTGGGGAGTTTGGAGTGAAAATTTGTTTTAGTTATTTTGTTATTTATTATTAAAAAAGGGGACATGGTTGCTAGATTTTGAATAACTCGCTTTTTTGGCAGTCTTGATTTGGCCTCTTTCCATTTGCTTATTACTGTTTGTTCGTGTAACAAATAGATTACATTTGAAACCAAGCTTTTTCAGAATAAAAAAATTCAGTTCATCCAACAACGAAAAGACGCAGAAATGGTCTTACCAAAACAAGAAAAAAAGGGACCCAGCTGGTAGGCCCCCACAAAAGGATATAAAAAAGCGACATTAAAGAAAAGAAGATGTCTAAAGGATAATATTGTAGACAATATGCCAAACGCAAAATCATACGTCTCGAATCAATAAATAATTACAGAATTTAAATAAATGAAAGTAACAGGTAAATAAATAAAACAAAACGTGTAACGATACTAAATTAAAGTTTAGTAAATTAAAGTACTACGCTAAAATATCTACAATATTAAATCAATTTAAAATATATAAATCAAATCGAAACATATTAAAGTATGTTTAAAATATATTATTATAAGCTTATACTAAAATTAATAAATTTAAAAAAACATTTTTTAAGTGAAAAACACAATTCAAATAAATTGTTATTTGTTACATGGAGGTGGAATTGATTATTTGTATTAGACTCGATTTATAAATAATTAATAAATAATTCTCTGCTTGTTAATTCATTAAATGCTTTGATTTTTTTTTTTGTAAAAGTAGTTTTTTTTGCTAACTTTTTAATTTGTTTTCTTAAATAGCTAGTCTTAATTATTAATTTTTAGTTAATTATTAATCAGTTAATTATTTACTATTTTGCTTAATTATTAATTGTTAGTTTTATTAGTTTGTTTTGATTATCATTGTTCCATATGTAAAAAACATATCTTATTATTCTTATTTAAAAATTAAAAAAAAAAATTCTTATTAGAAAAGTTGTCTTTTTTGAAAAAAAAAAATAATTTAAGTCCTTTGTTTAAAACTAGGATTTATCTTAGCAGAATTCTTAATGAATAGTTTCTCGATTTAGCCATCACTGACGACTTGAATGTGTCACAATAGAATTATATCAAACAAAATCTATACATTTTTTACAACAAATATTNCTAAATCTATTTTTGGCCCAAGTATTCATAAATTTAAATAAAGATATTTTTCCCTTTAAGCTTTGTGGGAATCAATCAACCTAGTTCATAAACCAATAGTAATTTCTCAGATTTCCCTCTTTTCCCTAAAGAGAGACATTTTTGAATTTTTTGCAAGATTTTCCCTACTAGAAAGACTGATCGCCCATGGAGTAAACTACACTTCTCGTTCACCACTCATCAAAGAATAACCTAATAAAAATTGCTTTCTTTCATTAAAATTCTGTGTCTGTTTTCCTGCTCGGTCCGACTGCATCATTTTCCATATAAGTAAAAAATATTTTTTTTAACGAAAAGAAGAAAAATTATTCATGATTAATATTTTTATTAAAAAAGCCTTAAAAAATATTGAAAAGGTATAATCTCAACTTTACTACACTATTGTATAGAAATATTTTGCTTTTGTTAAATTAATACAACATTAAAAAGCTCATTTTAGTGGATATAATCATGTGAGCTGACAATGATATTGTATATTTTCCTTATTTTGTTTATCGACTTTTTAATTTTTATTTAAATCTTTTTAAAAGTTTGAATTATGGAGAAAATTTTATTTATTAATAATTTTTCTTCTTCTCTCAATAAAATATTGTTTTCTTTCCTATTTTATCTTATTTTAAGGGTTCTCTGGACGAACAGCTTCCTTTTTAATCTCTCTTTACTTTTCTTTAAATATTTCTTTGTTTCTTTACATTTCATGCAAATATAGATCTGTTTGTTTCATGAATTTCTGCTTCATTACATCTGAGACAAATAATGCATAACGATTTCAAGTAGTTACAGTTCGATACAGCACCTCCAACAAGTCTTGCATACGACATTTTTAAAATTTCAAACTATTCCAAATTTAAGAGAATATTTTCGGAATATTTATTCGCATCCAATATGAATTATGAGCATTATTGTGATATAACAATAATTACCAGGAAACAGTTATAATAAATGCGGATGTTCGTGCATATCACTCTTCAAGGTCTTATTTTATCAAAAAGCTTAAGAGTAAGGATATTTTCTGGAACAAGTAAATTTTTTCTTCTGTAATATAATTTGTAAAATAAAGTGTTATATATCAGCTTTTAAAACATTTATAAATAGTGATGTGGAAAATAAGCATAGGTCAATAATAAAATAATACATTATAACATTGACTAAGCTGCCGCTAGAAAAACTTTTTCAAAACGCATAGAAAGTTGACTGCCCTGTGGATGGTCCTCGGAATGTGTTATATGTTACGATAGGCTTATCAAAGCGTCCCAGGCATGTTCTCTAGGTTTAAGATCTAGTAAATATCTTCTTTTTCCAGAAAATGGTCGATCACTAGAAGTGCTCTGTATAATGCCGCATTGTCTTCCATTATAGTGAAATCGGGATGCTCTGCACCTCTTAAAAGGCAGAACATATGACTCAAAAATTTCGCTCCAATATTTCACACTAGTCACAGTACCTTCCTTAAAGTTTAGAAGGGGTGCGCGAGATTCTGACATTATGCCTTCCCAGAGCATTGAACTTCCTCCGACCTAGCGGTGGTTTTCTCGGACCTGTTCTCCTTATGAAAGTGTGTTGAGAATCTGTGGTGAAAATGAAGTGAGGAAGCGTCTAACCATCTTAATTAACCATCTTAATCGAACTCTTCTGATAGGTAGAAGTCAACTGGATGTAAGCACCCGGTCTTCTTGCAAGCGCCTCTCTATCGTGATGCCATCTGGAAACAGGACCCATTGAAGTTCAGTTTCCTGTGGCTGCATAAAAGGAACAAAAGTGCTGAGTAGCTGCAGTATCCTGTTACGCTTCTCTGTAATCAAGAAATACCGATCTTCCTTTACCACTGTGGCTCTTGGGAGGGCTTCTTCTTGACAGATCAGGAAATTGTTTTCATAAATTGCACTCGACGCGCAGCGTTGAATTGAATCACTACAAATCTGGAATTGAGACAACGATGGCTCAGGCGGTTCGATACGAATTGAATTCCGCACTCGACTCGCACCGATTACAGGGATGACGCGAAATATTCTCAGAGGTAGACGGATCATGTGTTAGAGTCCCCTTACCATTTGGCTAATCGTGGGAGGTTTTCAGGCTTTTCCTCCACATAAACGCTATTGCTGGTAAGTTCCGCAAAAAAGTTCTGAACGAAGAAAATTTTCTACCAATAATTTATCCAGGAGTTCCCTTGCCTTCAACATTATGTTCAAAATATACAAGGTTACGGAGTTGAACATCGGTAGTCGTAAATTCAAAATTGGATCGGCTGTTCAACGACAGTTATAAAATATAAAATAAAATCTCTATTTGAGACAGACCTGCTTCAAATCTCGCCACAATTCACCCCGCAATCAATTAGACGTTGAATCTTACTCAGTTTTGTTACTTGAAATAAAATTAAAAGAATAGGTTAAGATGGTTGCAAAAAAAAAAGAAGAAAAAAACGTTTTCAGACAAAAATTTTGTGATAAATATTTCAGCCAAATATTTTGTGATAAATAGTACAATTTAATTTTACAATTATATGAAGAACTATTAAAATAACAAAAATTGAAAATACGTTTTACTACAAAATGAAGAAAATTGTGATCGCCTTTCGACGATCTCAGGTTTCCCATTAGCATAATGGCTGTTGTCTAATTTTTTTTAAAAGAAACTTTATTGTGTTTACCTCTTGGACATTTTCAACTGTTACTCCTGAACTGTTCGGTATACAATTTCGCACACGTATTTAAATGTAGCTTAGACATATTCTGTGTAAATTCTTTTGATGACTGAAAAGACATTGAACAGCCAATCGAGATCAATATTAACATTTTCGGAATGGTACAATGGTGCTTGATCGAGATTGTAAGCTGCATCATACACCTGCTTCGGATTCACAAGTTCATACATGAAATAGGATTTGAAAGATAAGCTTTTTTTCAATATTACATAAATAGTGAATGGATCATTTATATTGCGTGGAAGACATTCTACGGTCTTGGGCAAGTTATTGGGTACGTTGTGAATGGATCCTTTTGTCCCTAACTGGTGATCAACACCCAGTTCTCGTATTTGCATGAAATGGGTTCGGAGAGTCACCATTCGCTCTTAGGTAGGTTTCAATACTCTCTAACACCTAGGCACTCTTGTGAGGAACGGGCTTCATGTTTGCGTTTGCGAACGAAATCCTTTCGTTTTTCCGTTTGTGTATAACGCTTAAGGTATTCCCATCTACGTTATTTGGCTTCGGCTTTTTCAGCCTCGGTAATTTTAGGCCTTGGCATCATTTTTTTTTCCAGCTTCAATTCTAACTTTTGTGACCATGTCAATCAGTTTGGACCCTCATTATTTGTGATATTCATCTGAATTAGTATCGAAAACGATCCAGTTTGAGCTGTAGTTTAGAATTTCTGATTTCTAATTAAAACAATAAAAACAAATATATCTTTCAAATGATGTAATTCTCTCTTTTTCACAACTCAAGAAGTATTTATGGGATCTCTCTGGTCCCATATCTCTAAAATAAACTCACCAACTTAATGCATAACAAAATAAAAAGGTAATAAAAATCAAAATAAATTATCAAGCAGCAGCTGTCGACATAGCAACGCATGCGCACAAGAACCGCTGAACTCTGCAAAAGCAAAAAAGAAAAGTGATAAAAACAACAACAAAAATTAGGAAAAATAAGATTCACAACAATTTACTCCAAATTTGGTAGGCGACTAAAAGATAAAAGATGATGAAAAGACGACACAAAGATGATGTCTATTCAAACCATTCACAAAACAATTGTTAGACATTGGTGATGGAAAAGTTACTAAGGATGAGACTGGATGCATAAAATTTCCGGACGATTTCTTCACAATCATTGATTCCCAAGATGCTCTCATTAACCTAATATTTCACGATGTACACACGCAATACATTCATCATGACTGGCTGGCAGAATGGGCGCTTTCAGCAGCAAAAAATGTGGACGTTAACGAATTGAATCTGAAGATACAACAGTTATTTCTAGGTAACTTGGTAACATATAAATCCGTTGTTGCAGTTTGAGATCCCACTGAATCTGCAAATTTTCCGACAGAGATTTTAAACTCATTGGATTTACCAGGCATACCACCACATAATTTAGTACTCAAAGTTGGATCACCGGTTATATTGCTTCGTAATTTGAACCCACCACAATAGTGCAGCGGCACGCAATTAGTCGTTAAAAAATTGATGAACAACGCTATCGAAGTCATTATTTTAAACAACAAATTCCGGGATGAAAGTATATTACTTCCACGAATCCCTATTATACCCACAGATGTGAGAATTCAATTTAAAAGTATTCAGTTCCTCATTAGATTGGCATTTGCAATGGCAAGGCCAAACAATGTCTGTTTGTGTCTTAGATTTGAGCACACCATGTTTTACGTGGCATGCTCTCGAGTGGACAAACCATCCAGTTTATTTGTGTTAGCTAAAGATGGAATGACAAAAAATATTGTACACTCCATTGCTCTAAGAGATTAATATTGTTGACTAATATTTTCAGAATTCGTTGTATATATGATTTATAGAAAAAAGAGACTATAAAATACAGCTCTCCATGCCTTTTCCACTCATATACCACATGCGCACACACTTACTATAAATAAGATATATTTTCATACTCTATAAATAATTCATATGGCAAAACAACGATTGCCGGGTCAGCTAGTATATATATATATATATNTTGAGTACCTTTTTTTAAAAAATCAACACGTTATAAAGACGTAATGCCTTTATGACAGAATTTAAAATTATTTTTAATAATTTGTTAATGTAAATTTAAAATACTTTAAATTTTTATTAATATATGTAGATTAATATGAATTTTTGTATCACATTTGAAATTAAAAATATTTCAATTATAAATATATATATATATATATATATATATATAAATAACGAAAAGCGGTGAAAATGAAACACATGTCGATATTTTAATTTCTGTGTAACCATTACTAAAAACTGATTTCTAAAGAAAGTATATATGCATGAAATTTGAGCTTGCTAAAACACCAAACGATTGAGTGGTACAGTGAAGTAAGAATGAAACTTTAAGAGAATTAGCAACAAAAAAAAATAACTCAGAGGAAAATTTTAGAGTAAATACCTTTTTAATCACAAAATATTTTTCTGATAGCAGTAAAGTTGGATTTAGCGGTTAACGTGGCTTTCACTTGCTCATATTGTTATGAAGATAATTCCCTTACATATAATTTACAAATGAATATTCTTTATTACAGGTGGCAAAAAAAACTAAAAAAGCAAATAGTGGCGTGAAAAAAATTCAAAATTTTAATAAAAGAGATTAAAATATTCACTTTTCAAACCTATTTTTTTAGTTCGCTATTGAAACAGCATGCAAAAAAAAAATTTTTTGCTTCAAGGACGAATAATTTAAAATGTAAGTCCTAGTAAGAGTAGGATTGAATAAGTAAAGAGAAAATAAATTAAAAAATTGAGTTTCTACCTCTTTTTAAATTTTTAGTCTTGTTATTATTAATTTTACTACCATTTTAAATATAGAAATAAAATTTTATGACAAATGCTTTAAAGTTGGTAGGTAAGCACCATTCCAGCTGAAGACGCCTTAGGAGACGGACGTGCCTTTCGAGTTCTCCGAGCCGGGGGCTCGGTCGCCTGCAGCGGGATGACCAACGATGAGTTCCGGTCAGCCAGTCGTCACCACCTCCCTGCCTTAGCGATGATCTCTTTCTCTCTTCGTGAGCGTTTGATGCAAGCCTGATGACTGCAGTTCTTCTGCGACGTCGGTCACTGATCAATGTTTGAAAGACAGAACATCAAGATGAAATAGTTTTCAAATCCAGCCAACGTGAACACACCGTGTAAGCGGCAGTAGTAACTTGTTTAGCCTCGACGTACGTGAACGTGATGATTGCATTGACCTTTCGTTAGTAGCATTTAGGCCTGTCCGACATGTTAATGGCGGTCGTTTGCGTTTGAAACCGACTGGTCGAAGCATGTTTCGCAAGTAGGAGTCTGGCTTTACTAACATCTATTGTCCCTCGGGTCCTCGCCAGTTTAGTTACTAGCGGAGACTGGAGATGTTAATTATGAATTCGAGATAAGTAATCTTAAAAACGGCGAGATGTTTTCCTCAAGCATAGCACAGTAGACTTCATTTTTGTTGATTACTCTCAACTCTTTTTCAAGTCACCACAGCTTTTCCGCACCATGGCAATGTGCCATTTTTCTCCCCACTTCAACTTTAGCATTATGCTTTTCACCTTAGGGCTTCACCTCAACGATCTTTACTTCATGATGAAGGGGTAAAGGGCCATCTTGGCCTCAGGGACCCCGACCAACCAACAAGACCAGACCAGGTAGGTAAGCGTTAGTAAAATTGTTTTCTAAAGAAAGCTTATATACATGCAAATTCGTGCGTGCTAAACCACCTAACGATTAAGTGGTACAGTAAAGTAAGAAATATCCTCTAGCATTGTCCTAAATTTATTACCACTACTAAAACTTTTCAAGGACTTTTGAACCCTATAAAGGCAAAAAAGAAAAGTGATAAAGACACTGAAAATTAAGATTCACAACAATTTACTCCAAATTTGGTAGGCGATTAAAAGATAAAAGTTGATGAAAAGACGACAAAAAGATGATATCTATTCAAATTTTGCACTTGATATGTAAGTTTGGCGGTAGAAGCACCACTGCGAACATTCAACTCAGGGTCGCTTTAAATATGTGTTCTACAGTTTGTGAGCGTTATTTTCCGTAAAATTTTGACATAGTGAGTTGCTATTTGTCAAGAAAAGCCTTTAAGAAGATGAAAAACCAATTATCCAGATTTCACTGACTTTGAACGTGGTCGTGTAATACGGCTGTGAGAAAGTGGATTTTCTTTCCGCGATATCGTGTATAAATGCAGGAGAGAATTGTATTCAATGTGCATGATTTTTTATAACTGCAGTTGAACAGCCGACCCAATTTTTCGGGTTAACGACTACTAATGCTTAGAGCCCTTAAAACTAATTTTTAAAATTAAGACAGCTACCACTTTATGAAATATATTTATCTTTTTATTAAATTAATTTTTTTCATCCTCTCTACTGTGCTTAATATATATGCATACCTGCCAACTTTTAATCCCTTCCATTCTGATATTTTCCAGTGGTATTAAAATGGAATTAAAATTTAATTTTTAAGCCGGAAAATACGTTGTATTTGAAAAAGCTTAAGCTGACCACCATGATAGCAACACAAATCAATATATATGCTAAATTTTTTTAAGTATAGTGGTGATCAAAATCATTTAAAAATTAAGTTTATAAAAGAAGAAAAAGTATATATTTACTACCACTTTAAGTATAATAATAAAATTTTACGCCAAATGCGTAAAAGTTGGCAGATATGTATATGAGTTATAGTTTACCTAGGTCAGGGGTCGCCAAACTTTTTTGATCATCGACCCCTATATAATTTTTCGAAATCTCCATCGACCCCCACAAAAGTAATTTCCCATTAATTGAAATAAAACTCTATTAGATACTGTGTACATTTATTTTATGATTTTGAACATTTATTAAAGTAATAGTACATTGTGTAACAATAGTTTTATGAAAAATATATTAGTATTGAAATTTAAATACCTTATTATTAAATAATAAGTAATCATGCATAAGTAGATATAATAAGTAAAGTAACTAAGGTGCTTCTTGATCAATGAGATGGGTGTGCCTGGTGTTTTTTTTTTTTTTTTTTTTTTTTTTTTTTTTTTTTTTTTTTTTTTTTTTTTTTTTTTNTCTTTCCACGATATTGTGTATAAATGCAGGGGAAAATTGCATTCAATGTGCATGATTTTTTATAACTGCAGTTGAACAGCTGACCAAATTTTTCGGGTTGACGACTACCCTTAAAACTAATTTTTAAAATTAAGTCAGCTACCACTTTATGAAATATATTTATCATTTTAATAATTTAATTTTTTCTATTAGTCTACTGTGTATTACTACGTGTGAAATGATTTACTTAGGTATTCGCTAGTTATAAAAATAATTGGTGAGTGCCAGCATTTACAAATATAAGTTGATTTGAAGGCTTAAGACCTTTGATTTTTTTGTACTTTTCTCGTGAAAAGAATCTATCATAATGTAAATACTTTGTATAACCGGCGTTGAACAGCCCATTCAATTTTTGAGTTTACGACTGCTAATGCTTAACGGTCAGGGAAATGAACAGTTTTCGTTTCATTACTTCTCGCAGTATGACGAGTAAACAGTAGTCGAAAGTGGGAGCTGTTTTTCTCCGCCGTTCTTTCGAAAATGTCACCCTTCTCTGGCGATGCCAACAGCTCCGCTTCCAGCAATTGTTATAATAAAGGGGTGGTCGTGGGAAAAGGACAGTTACGCTCATTTTTTAATGGAGTAACCAGTAGATAGTAGCTATAATGTCGCATTTTATATAATACTTATAAATTTTGATATTTAGTGGTGAAAAAATTACTTAATAGGAAAAATACTAAACTGAAAGTAACTTGAATTTCGCTACCACTAGAAAATACCATTTTACAAAGCGGAGCATGTTGGCATTAGGCCGTAGAAAGCTCGCCTCACGCGTTTTAAAAATTTCTTAAAGTACTTGTAGTTAATAAATAACAGTTTTTACGTACTTTAAACTAATAAATTATAATTATTAATAGTAAATTATAAATGATTATATAGAATTGTATAAATAATATTTAATTATAAATATAAGACAAATATTAAATTGAAACGACTAAATAAATACATCTAATGTAAAATTTTATGAAATATTTAAATACCGTAATTACCTAAATACTCTGAACAAGGTCTTCATCTGTATCACTATCATAATCATCATCAAAATTATCTTACTTTCGCTTTTCAGCCATTTTACTTTACAAACACCCTAAAAAAAGCCCCAAAATACGCATAAAAAGAACAAGGTAAAAATGTAAATTCCCCCTTTATTATGAAAAGAAATTTATGGAACCCGTACTGCCATCTGTAGTGAGTAAAACTAACTACGTTTCGCTAGTAGAATTCGTTCATAGTTCATGCAGAATAACATAGTCAATGCAGAATAATAATGGCGAACGAGCTCCGCTCGTCAGCGCGCATTGGGGAAAAATTTCCCTACACGAGTAGTGCTCGTTACTAACCATAAATCTTGCACCCGAGCGGAACTCGTTTCTCGCATTATGAAGCACGATTCGATTGCGAGCCGAACTTGTTCTTAACCGTCAAAGGGTTAACTTCCAAGCCTTGTAATCTTGAACCCCATCCAGAGGATAAAGAAATTTTTGGATCAAGCATTGGGAGAAATTTGATTTCGCGGAGGACTTTTTGATGGCACTAACTCGCATTTGCGTTACATAATGAGGAAAACCACGGAAGCCTTCCACGGTTAGTCTAACGATTAGGAGATTGTATCCCGTGATCCGTCTACCACTGAGGATATTTTAAGTCAGCATTCCCGTCGGGGGAAGCCGGATGCGAAATTCGTATCGACCAGCCACTGATTTGGATTCGATCCCAGTTCAACTCATTGGAAAGCATGTATCAATTTTTTAATATTATTTTATAATTGTCATGGAACTGCCGACACAGTCTCTGGGTTTACGACTACTAATGTTCAACTCCATAGCCGTGTAATTTTGAACCAATCCAGAAGTCAAGGAAACTCCTGGATCAGTACCCCCTGAGGTATGATTCGAACACGAATGATTTTGTGACTCTACAGATTTAACTTGCATCAGTCACAATTTACTACACGGGGAGTCTTCCACCTTAGGGGATCGAAATTCAAGGATCCTACAATAAAAAATTAAATATTGGTACTACCTGAGAAGTGTCACCGACAAAGCGGAACAGGTTGGCATTGTCGTGATCTTCTACTTGACAAGTGATGGTAAGCTCTCTTTGTAATGAGTACACAACCCTTAATATGCATGCGGAAAGCAAATAAGTAAATTATTCAAAACGCAAGTCAAATCATGCTCCTTCGATCTCTCATGAACATGATCTCTGTCCTGATATTCTGAATTCTTGATGCTCGATACTTAAAAGAACCATTTCTTAATTTCGAAATTAAGCAATATCAGAATAACTTTTCAACTTAATATAGCACTTTCATGCAGTTTTCGGAATTTTTTCTGAAAATAACATGTCTAATTGAAAATCACATGTCTAATTGCATTTTTTTTCTAGTTCTTACTACATATATTTATCTTAAATGAAATATGTGTAGTCTTATTAATTTTTAGATATGCCTTTTTGCGACATGTATTGTAAAAAATTTCAGTAACTAATTTTGACCCGACAAAAATGTTTTCGAAAATATTAGAAAACTTAGTTTAATATCCCTTTTACAATCAATTAAGAAACATTTCTTTTTCTTTTCAAAAATAAAAAACTAAATCGCATTGGAGCCGATTCAATTTGAAAGTGTAGCAAAGCTCCCACTAAAACTTTTAAATTTTAATTTGCTTGTATATAAAACATGAAAGTTTATCTGAACCGAAACTAAAAAATTAGTGTTAATTCTTTTATTCTACCACTGTTTATTTTGAGGTACCTTTTGATTGGTCAAGGTTAACATATTTAGAAAAAAGCAGAATATTTATTGTTTATTTTTATTGAAAAAAACTAACTTTCAATGTTGAGAAATTTTGACTAACCAACTTTGCCAACTTTCTTTGCTTTTTGTAAAAATTTATTCTAGTGGTAACTATGCTAATATTTTATTGTTTTACTTTTTAGTTCTTTTAAACTTAATTTTCGCTCCACTAAATGTAAATTATTTAAAAGTGTATAGTGAGGCTCTTTGAATGCTGGAAAAAATAACAAAAACAATTAAAGCTCCTGTTTTTAAATGTCGGCCACTGCATTAACTATTTTACGAAAAGCATAGTAGGTGGGCTGCTTGTCATTGTTAATTTTAAAATTTGTTACCAGAAATAATATCTAAGGGAATTACTAAATTAAAACCTTCATTCAGTTCATAAATATACAAATTGGAAATATCAGTCGAAATGCTACTAGCGCCACCCATTTTCAAGTTTTAACAAACGTGAGTGAGAAGAATCAAAAGGGAATTTAAATATAAAACGAAAAGTTGCCAAAAAAAAATGGAAAAGTAAAGGTTAGAAACAAAAATAGAAAAAAAAACACAGCAGGCGAGAAAGAAAAAAAGATGAAAAGCAGAACAAAAAAACCATAATGACGGAGAGGAGCAAATCAAGGCAAAATACATTTGCTCGCTCTAAGCTGAAGTTCATCACATTAACAGATATTTCTTTGTTTTCCAATTTTTTGTTTGCCATCTAACCGCTTCAGTTTTTTGGAATTCATCATTTATTCTCAGGGTGTTTCTTTTTTTTTTAAATCCAATTATGTCTATTCTTTAAGTAGTATTACTTCAATGATTTCATTCATTTATTTATTGGTACAACATGCATTTGCAGGCTTGTGTGTTCAATTTAAGGCTTATAAGCATTAGTCACTTAGGAGGACAGATAGCGCAATACCGAAAAGGACAGCACGAAGATGCATCCAGGGTAGCAGCAGGATTCGAACCAGCTACCCCCACGCTTTGCACAGTGTTTGGAGGGCTATACACCTTGGCAAGGAAGGAACCACAATGAATGTATTTTGGTTCAGTTGACTTTGAAATATCTTTTGATGAAGAATGGCGATTTAAGGCCTAAAAATTAAGAAGGTTTAAAATTTAAATGTGTTCTTGCTATTGAAAAATGTTTAAGGCAAAAAGCAAATTTAAAAACTACTATTCAAAAGATGGCGCTAATTAAAAATATTTATTTCAAAAAACGGTTCCGCATTGCAATTCGTTTCGCAATTGTTTTTTTTTAAATTGTATCTATACATATTAGGCCATTATTTCACTAAAGTATACACTTATTTATAATATATCATTTTTAAATTTCTATCCTAGTAGTTTCATTTCGTATTAATCTTAACCGAAGCTCCTTGGTAACGTTTTAGGTTGAAATTAACTATGAAAATAAGTATTAAAATATGTGATAAAACTTGGCAACTTTATTTTACTTTAGAGCATGTTATAACTTTATGATACTTTATAGCATGTTATAAAAACCATTTATTTGGTTAAATTTACATTTCAGTTTTGTATTTTTTTGCTAAATATGTAATAATAAGAACTATTTTTGTTAAAATCAGAATTTAAGTAAGCCGTATTACCACACCAACAAAAAAAAATTCCAAATGAATGGTTTAAATACAATATGTTTTGGTATTATTAAATAGATTTTGTTTTCATCAGACAATATCTTCACCATTCAGTGCGGTAATTTTACCATAATTAATTTTTTTATGCCTTATGACTAGTTTTTCAAGTCAATAAATAAAATAAATCAAGCATATTAGCAGATGTAACAAAAGATATTATTTTAAAATAATAATTGATAATTCAAAATTGGTTTGAATTAACCTTTGCCTATTCTTCTCGTAGCAGGGAAGGAATTTTTTAAGGGGTTTCCAACCTATTTAATAAGAACTTAATTTCCATTCGCTTATAATTCTTACTATTTTTTCATAATCGCAAGAGAGCTCCGCTTCTGCTCTCAAAGCCCCAAAAATTTTGATGCAGTGCATTTCAAGCGAGCTTCTTATTCATTTCCCAAAAATTTTATTTAATACCTTATTTTTTATGCCTTGAAGTTTATTAAAGCTTATTTTAATTACGCTAAATGGTATGCCTTCTACTATTTATTGTTCAATAAATCTCAGAGCCTTTCTATTCTATTTCTACAAATAAATTGGAAATTTAAGCAAAGAAATGGGCTATCAAAACGCCTTATAGAGATATTTATGTTAGGTCACAGTGACCTTTCGTGACCTCCAATACTGCTCAAATGCCAAAAAGCACATTTTGAAAGTTAATTTGAAATAGAAAAGTTATAGAAGCGTATCATAAACTAATGATTATATTCGTTACGCAATTTAAATTCCTATATTCTAAAAAAAATTAATTTATTATTTTTCAGATTTGAAATTTATAGTTTCATGTCATCTAAACTTGCATATTGAATAAATTTGAAGAAGCATCAGCATTATATTCTTTTGATTGTCCGCTTCCCGCATATAATATGCGAGTCTGAGCAGACAAATCAAAGAAGAAATTTTTTAAAAAAAACTTTAAATATTAAATACTTTTTGAATTGACAGCAAAATTTTTAATAACATACTTAATTTCTAAAAATATACAACGCAGATTTCAATAAAGTTAAATGAACTTTATAAAGTTTTTCAATTAAATATAGTAATAAAAATATTGATTTGAAACATAAAATTAAGAAGAGTTCATACTTATGGCTAATTCTTCATATTTGGTTAAAAAAACTATCAAACAAATGTTGCAGCTAAGACTAAATAAATTAAATTGAATGATTATTTTATAATTTATTAGTTAAAAATATACTATAAAAATTTATTTTTCCAATTTTAATATATACATTGCATAAATTATCTAATTGGAAAAACAATCGAATATAGTTCTTTATTTTGCAGAAGAGAAATTGAGTGCTTTCTTTGACAACTGCCATATTGAAATATTTCAACCAATATGAAAAGTATAATACTTAAACAGTTACCCCTTTGATATAAATAATATTGAGTTTACGTTACAATTTAAAAACGTCACTAATAACAACGAAATAAAAGTAACTCTATAAAATATGGATGAAAATAATAAGGTTTCTTTTATTGATTAGGTCACACAATCCTATTTGTAAAAGTCCAAAATTTCTGCTCTATAATTGAGTAGTGATAATACATATTGTTTAAAATAACTTTTCTTTTTAGACACTATAGCATATACCTGCCAACTTTCACTCTTTCCGAGAATGGATTTTCAGAGTGGTTGTAAAACAATAAACGAAAAACAATCTAACTCAAAAATATATTTATATTTTGATCTCGTTGAAATTCGCGTGCTCAAAGATTTTTATGCTTTTATATATTTATTGTAATTATTTATATGTAGTGGTGGTCAAACTCAATTATAATTATCATTATAATTCAAAAAGTTAATTGGAATAACCTGAGTATTGCTACCACTTTAAATATGAAAATAAAATCTTCCGGAAAATCCGGAAAAGGTGGTAGGTATGCTACAGCCTTTTATTATGGCAGACCTGAGAACCTGGAGTCTTGAATCAGTTCTTTGTTGAGGAATATCATTAAAGTGATATTATTCATACTGTTGAAATACCTGCCTCTATGTCACGCTAATTTTGCATGCCTTGCCAGTCTGGCCAAACGGTTAATAACTGCTAACTAAATTTGCAGATATTAGACAGGTTTAGTAGCCCCTGAATCTCATAGTAAATCTGATTGAGACTGGATCATTCCATTTATTTCAAAGGTGGGGAAAGTAGAGTTTACTGCGCATCACTTTGGCGCACGAACTATGCAGTAAATCCGATTCCAATATCTTCTTTGAAGACACATAAGCTCCTATTCTTTCTGTAAATAGATTTTTAAAATTAAAACGATGGCGCCATTTACCAATTTCGGATTTAAATGTACATTTCTAATAAGTTTTAAATTAATTAATAAGATAATATTTTTTACACTCTTAATACATTTTTTTAAATCGTAACTTATTTTATATAGTGTCTGAAATATTTTTTTATATCTCTTCATGCATTTTTATGAAGTTGAGGTAAGAAAATCTAAGTAAAATCTAGGAAGATTAAACATAGTATAGAATTGCCACTGCCCGGTTTACTTTTGCCCGGTATAAAATACACTGATGTTTTTTAAGGTCAACGGCCACTGCCCGGTATACATTTGCCCGGTATACCCTACACTGATGTTTTTTTAAAGTCAAGGGCCTCTGCCCGGTATACATTTGCTCGATACTCCAAACACTGATGTTTCTTCTAATCTATCGCCAGTAAGTATTAAAATTTTGAATAAATGTAATTATATCCACGAATAAATTAATATCAAATCGGATGTAATAAATATTTCGGACATTCACCAAAGCGATGTGCTCCCATGGTTCGTCTAAATAGTTTGTGAGGAATCGTTTCAAGTTTCTTAATCTGTCTATTGGAGAGACAGCCATGCTAAACTGGCATAGGTAATAATGGGCCTAATACAGCAAAAGAAAACTTTTTATATTTAATGGGAGCTTTGATTTGGAATTTGTATTGGCCTTAGGTTGCAAGGCTGCTTGAGCTTTTTTAGGGACTTTATCGATATGGATGTTAGTTTATTAGGCTGCTAGTAGAGCCAATTTAGTTTATCGTTTGTGGCTAGTCCGAGGCAAGTGAGAACTGGAACAAAGAGGTTTGCATACGAACTAACATTGCTTTAGCAACCACTAGAATAAATTTCTGCAAAAAGCGTTAAACAAAATGGCATACCTGTATGTGTATATATGCACAAAGGACTTCAAATTATTAGCCTAGCCAGTAAATTTGCCAAACATATTAATTCTTAGTTGTTCTTAGTTCAATTCTCTACCTATGGTTTCTGTTCTCAAAATATTAAACTTAAAAGGTTAGTTTTCAAGCATCCTTTTACAAACTTTATGAGAACTCTCGTATCTAATATATAAAATGTTTTTTCCTCCTATACCTTGATAGGTCTTTAAAATAGATAAATTTTATTTAATTTTGGTAAAATTTGTGGTTTTTTTCACAGCCAATTTCTAAACTTTTATGTTTAACCGGTTAACGCCCAGCGTCATATGTTTAAAACAGTTCCTTTTTTCAAAGACATTCATTGTGGTGGGAAACTTTTTTCAGCATTTTCATTTGTTTGGGTGAATTAAAAGATTCTCAGATACCACAATGATTTAGTCATTTCTGATTAGATCTAGAATTCTAAGGAGCAAGTTCCTTTTGATCTATCAAAGACTTTTTGTCCAAAATATGTTTCATGGTCCGTGTGCATCACCATACATGTCTGTTTGAAAATGCACTAACGATATTCGAGAGAATCGAAGACTATAAAAGAAATCTTGATAGTTACAGATATTTCATTTTTTTCGAAAAAAATGCTGAAATGAAATGTTTTACGTACCAGGTTTTTCTCTTTTCCGTCTTGCTATATAAGGGCTTTCACCCATGCATCTGACCATAACGTTGACTGTAACTCGTGATCAACACCTAGTTCTCACATTTGCATGAAAGGTTCGGAGAGCCACCATTCGCTTTTCGGTAGGATTCAATTCTCTCAACCACTTTGGTACTTTCGTGAGGGACGGTCTTCATGTTTGCGTTTGTGAACGGAATCCTTTCGTTCTACCGTTTGTGTAAAAGGCTTAAGGTATTCCCATCTACATTCTTTGGCTTTTTCAGCCTCGGTAAGTTTAGGCCTTGGCATCGTTTTTTTCTTGCTTCAGCTATAACTTTTGAGAGAGTGTCAATCAGTTTGGACCCTTTTGTGATATTCACCTGAATGAGTATTGAAAACGATCTAGTTAGAACTGTAGGATAGAATGTCAGTAGAAACAAAAATATCGTTCAAATGACGAAATTCTATTTTACTCACAACTCAGGAAGTATTTATGAAACCTCTCAGGTCCTATCTCACCAACTTAATGCATAACAAAATTAAAAGTGAAAAAAAAAGAATTCTAAAACAATTATAAAACAGCATCCATGACAGCGCTTGCAATGATCATTTACTATTATTCTTAATTATTATACAAGTAGTTGAAAAGTGTGATGACGTCATAAAATCCAAACCAAGACCCATTTTGCCAATGGGTAATAATTTCGTCTATCGATATCACATGAAACGGCAATAAATGTTTTAGTATCTCTTACGAAAGTATGTTTCATGCTTGCATAATCTTTCTCTAGGTTAATTGCTTTTATCTGAACTTTTTACAATTCTAATTTGTTTTGCGACGACGGTAGCGGAAAATAAAAAATGCAGTGTTTTTTTAGAAATGGCCGCGACCTCATCAAATGCGATAAAATCGTTATAAATGTGATAATAGATAGATAGATAGCTATAGAATTTTTTGTCAGAATGTTCAAGTATGAAAAGAATGCATATGTTTATATACATACATATAGACTAGTTTGTTTCTTTGAAAATAACAGTTAGGACAAAAACGTATGACCTTAACGCGTTGCATCATAAACTGAAATGACTGTTCCTTCCACTTCCTGCATAGCAGAGAAGTGGGACCTCTTACTATTCACTCGAGAAAAGTTTAAAAAATCTTGAGTAAGAACGCATTATGAAATCGCATGGCTGTAGCTTGTTGAAAGACTCCTATTTCCGATTTTAACTCAGTTACGCGAAAATATATAAGATCCATTTAAAGATCTCATGAAATCGAAAATAAATTTGCTCACCAGTATTAGCGTGCATTTTTTTTCCTGCAGGTTCTGAGTCTTGAGATTTTCCAAGTGGTAGTAAAACAATTACCGAGAAACTATCTTCCTCAGAAAAATATATTTTATTTTAATCAGGTTGAAATTCTAAATCGAATTAAATAATATGCTTTTATATATTTGTTCTAATTATAAATATGTAGTGGTAGTCAAACTGATTTATAGATATTATTATAATTCAAGAAGTTTAGAATAAATGCTGGTATTCACCAATTACTTTTATAATTAGTAAATACTTAGATAAACTACGGACATTCAGATAAAAGTAATAATTAAACATAAGAAAACTAAATTTATAAGAAGATAAATATATTTCATAAAGTGGTAGCTATCCTAATTTGAATTATTTTTTCAAGTGTTCTAAACGATTTTTATGTCGTGACTCCCAAACATACAATGTATCTCATTCTTAAACATTATTATTTAATTTATACATATATAGAATGTTTCATATATGTTATTTAAAACTATGAAAAATAAACAACGACATAATAACGGACAGTAACTATGCCTTTTAAGGAAGTTTTTTCTGACACTTGAGGTTTGACTGTTGACCTTCAGTTTAGTAAACTTGATTTAGAGCGAGTTTAAATTCTAGAGGATCAGATTGTTTACGGAAGTAAAAAAAAACAAACAAAACACACGGATTTCTTTGGATTTATTTTAAAATATGTTACGGGTTTCAGCATCTTTACTCAATAACGTTTAGAACTCTCGTCAGTTCTCTTCAGATAACAGCTTTATCCTAGTTAGCTCTTCAATATCTCAGCTTGTAAACTTAATTTCAGTATTAAAGAATGATATAGAGCATTCGCTCATATTTACCAACTACCTCCAGAACTATTCACACAAAAAAGTCGTAATTCAGTATCCCATCTTTAAGACTTCGATTCTCTTACACTTTAATTTAGATGCTAATTTTAAGGGAGCAATTCACTTCGTTTAAAAGTCATGCACTTACCAGTGAAGACCTCAACAAGAATGTATTTAATAATCATCCAGTAAAAACTGCTTGAAACTCAAAATGAAAGACAATCTTTAAAGTTATTTAAAAATGAAATAGAAAGTGTGAGAATAACCGACAGAACAAAAATTCAATTTTTCAAATAAGAAAAAAAAGAAGAAGAACACAACAAAACGATAATCGAACTAAAAAAATAAGTGATATTGTTTTTAGTGCGACTTGTCAATACCTTGGTGAAATTTAATTTAAGGATAACGAATTTAAGGCAGATGATGCGTTTCTTGCTTTTCACTGATGCCATCGGTGACCAAGTACATGACTTCAGTCACGTGGACGTCAGAGCCTGTTTTAGGAGGCGGACCCATTCATGCATAATTCATCTACATATCTTAATTTTAATCTGAACCAGATAATGATCATTCTGCAATTCAGTTCCCACTGAAAAATGATCTGTTATGGGAGCATGGAGGACTTTGTCACCCGAGAGAATTAACGCGCACCAGTCCCCATTTATCTACACGGGAAGTCTTCCAACCGCGGGGTGCCAACTCACGACCACTTGGACATGGATCCTACACCCAACCTACCAGGTTACCCTGGTCCGAAAAAATAGCTAATATTCTTAAGAGGAATGACGCAAAAATAAATAAAATTAAACTAACTAATAAATTAAAATGAAACGTATACAAAATATGTAACGTAACATGTAACATGTTAATACGTAGTATGTTATATGTAATATGTTATTAAATAACGTAATATGTAACGCAAAAATAAATAAAACAAAAATAAACTAAATAAATAAAACAAAAAAGTTACGTCTTTTTTTTCTTCATTCTTCAAAAAAGCAAAGAAAAATTTTAAAATTCCTCTTATATTAGATTACATAAAAAGTAACATAGAGCATAAAGTATATAGAGTGTGTGATAAAAGTTCGGAAGCGGTCAAATATCTCGAGAAATGTACACCTCCTAACAAAAAAAGTTGTTTCTGAGACTGTTTTAAGATTGAAAAAAATACAAATAACTTGCAGAAACACACTTGCAGAAATGCCCACTTACTCCGGACAGCGGGTACATATTTTCGAATGGTAGTCTGTTAATGTATTATTTTTGGCTTAGTAAATTCGATTTACAAGGTAAATAATTGTCACCAATATTTCTAAATATTTCAAAGGCTTATTTGATACACCATTTTCATACCTGCCAACTTTTAATCCTTTCCATTATCATTTTTCCCAGTGGTATTAAAATGGAATTAAAACTTCAATTTTAAGCAAACAAATACGTTGTATTTGAGAAACCTTAAGTTGACAGCCATGATAGTAACGCATATTAATCTATGTGCTTAATTTTTGTAAGAATAGTGGTGATCAAAATCATTTAAAAATTAAATTTATAAATGATAAAAAGTATATATTTACTATCACTTTAAATATAAAAATAAAATCTTCCGGAAAATCCGAAAGAGTTGGCAGGTATGCATTTTGTTGCAGTTAGACGCTTAAACTTCAATAAGTTGTTCGATATTGATATAATCCGTGATAATTCGAATTTCAGCCCAATTACATCCTTTTCATGCTCAGACTGCATACAATCAAAATACTATTAACTTTTGCATACAACTCTACTCAAGGGGATCTCCCCATTCCAAAGATGATTTTCACTTCAAAACTAAAGATTTACTTCTTTAAGGACTTGATTTGCCGTTACAACATACTACAACTTCAAAGATATTTAGGACCTCCTAGAATACGACAAAACAGAATCGATGAATCGGTTAGGGGGGCTTCGCGCCAAGCGCCGAGATAACCCCAGCATTCAGCTACAGTTAGGCATCAAGGGAAATTTAGATCTCAGATACCCAGTTCCACAACAGCAACAACGAACGAACCAATACAGTGAGGCCTCCAACTCTGTTATGTAAATACTTATATGTATATTATGCGGAATTTCGGTACTGTACCTGTATATATTATCACTTATTAATCGGATTTTAATTTCTCTCCACATATTATTGTTTACTTTCATTTTTCGATATCATTTTTCCGTTCCTTTTTAGGCAAATATTTTGGCTGAAGAGGCAAGTGTCGCAAAGTAGGTATGTCGTTTAATGCAATTACATTAAAGCATTAAATTTTGACAGTTAAGCCCTGATTAGCATTTCAAAAAGTTAGCAAAATAAAAGTAAAATCTCCAATTGCAATTATCTACCGTTTTTTGAAAATATTTTGTCGAATCTGGAGCAGTTGGAATCTCTGCACTTGAAGTAGAAAATTAAATTATGTTTTGCACCAAAAGAAAACCCAACAATAAAACTTAATTTCAACATATTACATCTCATAAAATCATTTTTATATATAGCTCAACAATACTTCAAATTGAAATTTGGTAAAATTAATCACACCTCAAATCTACTTATTTGCTTCAAATGTGTTAGAAAATAACCTGTGCAACTCAGAACACACCTATCAAAGCTGGTTGCTTCTATGTAGATTTACGTCAACCTCAAAACAGCCTCAAGTGTTCTGTGCTTTCATTTGTAAGGTTAATAGTTTTTAACATCATATTAAAAAAGGTATCTTTGCATGGCAAAATGCAAAACTTGAGCAAAATCGGTCGAATAGTACCTGAGAAATTGAAGTTTAAAAAATACGATTTCTCACTAACTATTCGACCGATTTCGCTCAAGTAATTAATAATTAATAAAAATTTAAAACTACATTCTATAAAATGATTTTTCGATAGAAAATGTTTTCCACCGATATTAAATAAAACATAGTATATAATCACTAAAATTTATTATTCGCATGGAATTATAAATTGTAAATTTCGCGAATTTTCCAATTGCGAGCAAAAACTTTTTCCATTCACTTAAAAAATACGAAATACGCAAAGTTTAAAATTAACATTAAGGGGTCCAAACTTTGGCTCGCTCTTCTGACCATATTGGGAGCATATTTTTCAGATTGCGGCTACCCCAGTATCTTGGGGGTTCAGAAATCCAAAATTCATTCAACAAAAAGTATGTTTATGCAGATAGGGTTCGTTTTCGTGTCTGATTTCGTGCTTTAAAATATCGTCTGCATTAACTAATTAGTTTATTTGAGGTCACCCCTTTAAACCATTAAGATTGAGTCCTAGAACGTGCAGATCCTATCATTAGATAAAAAGTTTTTAAGGATGGACTGTTTATTTTTTGCACACTGTTCGTCCAAAACTCCGAAAAATAAAATAAAAAACAAAATCCTCATCATTTCATGATTCTATGACTGTAAAATTCTATATATATACAGATATATATATATATATATATACAGCCCTCTTATTACCTCTTTTCACAGCTTACTATTGAAATTCATATTCAGTGTTATTGTTGTCAACAGCTATTGCAAATAGTTTTAGCAATAACTCCCAATTTAGTCTACAATATGTAGGCAAAACAGTCTATTTTAAATCAAAACAGTTGTTCAAAGTAGGAGAGAGAGAGAGATAAATGTTTTTTCTCATTGTTTAGTCAATTTTAATGCTATGTTATCATTAAATATTGTGTATTTGTTTACGACAAGCTCACTTTAGCCGTTTGCTGCAGTAAATAATTGTTATAACAGACTTTTACTAGATTTTGAGATAAAAAAAAAAAAAACAAAGAATGTTTGAAATTTACAATACTAGTATATATTAGGATAAACAAAGATTTGCTGCATAATAAATATATTTGAAATAGTGACAATTTAGAGTTGTCACTGTTAGATTTAATTTAAACA